>NC_056610.1:8082894-8277894 GCF_018340385.1 Cyprinus carpio
GAAGTGATCTTCTACTACAGCAGTGTTTAAACAGAGTTTGTTGAAGATAGTGTGTGATAGTGTCTTCTCATCTGAAGAGCCAGAGAAGCAGAGATGTGCGTGTTTGTCACCTTGCTGCAGGGCATGATCCAGTAGGCGATGGCGAGGAAAGGCAATCCGACAGTGACGCCCAGAACCGTCAAACACTTCACTCCAATGGACTGCTGCCGCAAAAAACACAAAATATCATAACACAACATCAGCAACCACCTGCTGCCAGTCAGGATGAGCCACACAAACTGACACACAAATAGAGAAAAGAGAGGGACAATAAATCATATTACAGTAGCCAAACACAGAACATTTCACATTTATACACACAACACATGATGCTGTGACTACTGAAAATGTGCTAAACAGACACTGGAGTAGATTCCCTCAGAAACCGATGCTATAATATTGATTTATTATAAATATTTAGCTAGAAAATATTTATGTAATTAGATAAATGTTGATACACAATAATTGGGTACAATTACTAAAAGCAATGCTTTTATTTTTAATTGAGGTAAATGTATAATAAAAAAAAATAAATAACATATATTCTGAAGATATAAAATTATCTTCTTTTATTTATTCTTTTTTTTTTTACATTTAAAAGGTTTTGTCATCAAAACATATATCACCTATAAATAACACAACACTTTTCTCAAAAAAAAATATTATACAAAACTAACAACAACAAAAAAATTTAACAATTTTAAACACATTTAAAGAAGTCACCATCAAAATGTATTTGTCTAACCAATGGCAGACTACTGTCATCAAAATAAAATAAAATAAAATAAATACAAAATTAATATATAATATAATACAACATAATATTATATAATATAAAAATATTATAAATATAAATATTTTATAATACTACTAAACATATTTGTTTTTCAAGAAAATGAATGACGTCACAAAAAATGTATTTGTCTGGCCAATGGCACATTGCTGTCATCAAAATAAAATAAAATATATATTAATATAATATAATAAATATAATAATATAATAATAGCTTTTTTTATTCGCTTTATTTTTTCACAAGTAAGGTGCATATTTTCAAAACTCTTAGTACAAAAATCCAAACCAATCACACTTGTAACATTGCTAGTCATTCTTTCAAAACTTGATCTCATGCTTTCAATACAATTACACAGATTTTCATCCACATAATCAAAACATAAGATTATTGTATTATATATGTAATCACCGAAACGCAACATTGTGATCTTCTTTCGATTTAGTAGGCCTACTTTTAACCATCAGTTCATTCAAGAACAAACAATGCAAGATACATGTTTCAGATCACCTTTGTTGCTAAAATAATTACAGTAATAGAGTCAATAATTGTCATGTTAGAAAACACACTTTCATTACCTAACTTGCTGTTAAGTGGGCATGCATGAAGAGAAATTGTCCTGTGAGTGATTTATTTATTTTAGCCTGTAGGTGGAGTCCTGAGGAGGGATTTCCCTGATCCTCTAGAGTGGAGTGACATCTTCGAGGATTTCTTTTTGTTATAAAGGAATCATATGATGCGATTTCAAGTTTTCCTTTCTCTTTGGAGTGTTACAAGCTGTTCGGTAACATTCTGTTCAGTCTGGCGCTTCTGACTCACAGACAGTAAGTACCTTTACATATTAAAGGATTTGCCACTGATGATTCAAACGCAAGTTTTGTGCAGTGTAGAGCAGCGCTTGTTGTTTGTCATTTCTCCAATCACAAATGCAGACATGGTTTTATGTTTACATGGTGCGATACGCAATGCGTACAAAGACAGTATAAGTCATTATAATCAGTAATTATGTCCCCACTGGATGCAACAAATGCCTCATTTGTAATGGGTGTTATTGGGTTTGTCTCATGGTGCCAGGAGTTGGCATCACAGTATGGAAAGGGACGTAACATTTTCGTCACGCGCTTGAGGCATTCGGCCAATCACAAAGCACTGGATAGCTGGCCAGTCAGAGCACACCTTGCTTTTCAAAACGATGAGCTTCGTAAAAAATTAAGCGTTTCAGAAAGGTGGGACATAGAGGAGAAACAATAATGTACAATATGTGGAAAATAATGTGTTTTTTGAACCTTAAACCACATAAACACATTGCATTACACCAAATACACAACATAATGTTCTTATTAGCAACGTCATATGACCCCTTTAAAAAGAGATGGGAAGATGAAGGCTTGTGAAGCTTCTGAGGCTTTTTCCAGACTGTACGAACAAAAAGATTCAAAGCTTCAAAGCCTCAAAGACAGACCCGACAAGTGACATCTAGTGGTCAGTTGCAATTATAGCAGCCAATTTTCAAATGATTCACACATCTTGTTGATTCCAGTTTCAACACAAAAGCAATACTCAGCAATAGCAGCTGTGTCTTCATTCTGAGAATCATTGTCAACAAATAAAAAGTGTAACTATGTTACTATGAAGAAGGGAGGGAACAACAAGCATCTCATGTCACCTTATAATAAATGAAGCCATGTCAAAGATACGAATCAGTCACCCCGCTTCAGGTGTTTCATTGTGAAGTATGAAGCCTCAAACGTCAATGGTCACATGATCATGGAGATTTGATACAAGCACCTTTATTTTTAAGAATGTACTGCCTTTTTTATGGGGATATTTTATCTCCATAACATAGGATTTATCTGAACCACACACACACACACACATACACAATAGTGGTTATCATCTTAGATAAATCACATATAGTGTAAATATAATTTGTTGGGGCCTGCATTTGGTTATCCCTAAATTGCAAACAAGTTATTTAGAAACTAAATATATTGAATCTATGTCTATAGGGAATCGCTCGGTGAATCGGCATAAAAAGTTAACAATGCAATGTATCGTTTTAAAAAGTGTGCATCTTTTGTAGTATTTTAAACCTACATATGAGTGTATTTTTTATGATAGCTGTAACTGCAAAGGGACTATTTTAATAGGTAAATCAAATGTAAGCTTGTACAGTACTAATTACTAAGTTCAACTGACTTAATGTGTGTTTCTTATAGCAGTTAAAATATAGTCATTTTCTTTATTATTTACTTTCATTTTTAATTAAGTGATTTTAACTTTTAATTTAGTTATTTTAAATTATAATGGTCTAATGTTCTGCTATCTGTTCTGCAGACTATAAAAGGTGCAGCTGTCATAAAACAAGAGAGAAAGGCTACATGGCTAGAAATTGTAAAAAAAAATAAAACAAAATAAAATAAAAAGTCAAATAATAGTATGTGAGAGAGTAGTAATATCATTGCGTTCCTATTGGTCAGTGTTAGAGGAACTCAGCTTAGTCTGTCAGTTAACCTGCTTTAGACCAGGTTAGTTTCCCAGCATAAGTTGCCACGGTGACTAAGCTTAAGCTAGGCCAATGCTAAATTTGCTTTATGGAACCAAATCATTTGACGATGAGTTAGACTAACTGAAATAAGCCTGGCTTATTTGGTAAACTTGTTTTATGAAACAGGCCTGGAGGCGTTAGAAGTTAGAAGACACTTAAGTTAATTTATGATTTGCTGTCTGTCTGAACCAAAGAAATAAAAGTGATCATATTTTTTCCATTGTATCATATTGCATTCAATAGGGTTGCCACCTTCAGTGAGGCAAAATAAGGGACACCCACTCGAGGACCACCCACTTGGTGTTTCAAGCTTCTCAGCAAATTGCGTGTCATCACGTGTGTTAACCGCAATTATTATTGAATGTGACGTGACAAGATACACAACAGAGCTGTTTTCACAGATTAGGCATATGACTAAGAATGAATGTGTGCATATTCTAAAAAAACATGCAGGTTTGTTTACCACGTGCAGCAGTCACGTGACAGGGCTTTAAGGGCGCGCGTTCTGGAGACTCCGTCGCTATGGAAACAAAAAACACAAAATACATGTATATATATATATATATATATATACACATATATATATATACAGATTTGATGATGTTTTTTCCTGTTGTTTGGTGTTGTATTTCTATTAGAGGTAAATAACACGAGCAGTGAGCCCGTCTGAGAGAAACAGACAGACAGATCGTGACATTGATTTGAGGTGAGCCGCTGGCTGATAGTGTGATCCAGAGCTCAGTCTGACCGACCTAAAGTCCACAGCGAGTATGTGTGTGTGTGTGTGTGTGTGTGTGTGTGTGTGTGTGTGTGGTATGTGTGTGTGTGTGTGTGTGTGTGTGTGTGTTTAGAGTTTAATAATAGACAATCTATTTCATAAGGTACAAGCCATATAACATCCTCAACCTTAATCAACAGTGAAGTGAAGCTTGTCTGTCTTCAGTGATCCATTAAATTCTGACACTGAGAGAAAGATGTTAGTTATCGCAGTCTGTGTGTGTGTGTGTGTGTGTGTGTGTTACACTCTGAGATCACCTGAATCTTGTACCTGGTTGCAGTAGTAACAGTCCCAGCACCCCCTGCTTTTAATGAGAATTTGTCACTCACTCATTTGAATAAAAAGATGCTTAGTGTCCATCTACAAAAAGCTCTAATTTGTATTTGTATGCATCATTTATAATTTAATCTGCATAATTTCTAAAAGCTGAACTTGATTTGCATAATTTTGCAAAATTAAAATTTAAAATATGAATCATATTCATAATAAATAATACTAAAAGAAAAATACTTACACCAAATCGATTCTCAGGAAACGTGCATGAATTTGGAAGCTGTGAAGTGATCTTGTTCACAAAAAAAAATTCTTAGTATTTTTGTCTTATTTTTTAGTACGATATTTAAACATTGTGTTATTTTAGTATAATTGAGATAGTAATATTTTGTATTGTTGGTTTTTATATTTTCAGTATTAATTTTGAATTTTATAGAACTTTTTTGTACCTTTCTTTCAATGTCAATATAGTTTTTAATCTTTATATTTATGTTTTAGTTTAAATTATTTCAGTACCTTATGTTAAACAATTAAAAATGAGAAATGTTGCTTTGGAAAACAAAAAAAAAACTTTAACTTTATATTTTATTTATTATTTCTATTTCTATTTTATCATTTAAGTTAAAATTAAGTTTATGTTTTTGTATAGGATAAGTTACAGAATGTAATATCAAATCTTGTTTTCTGAAAATGTATCAAAATTACAATAAGTGGCTTTTCATTCCTTTTGGCAGAACTGACTAATTACATTTACTCGCGTTGCTGTAATTGAGTAGCTTTTTTGTATTTCTACTTTTTAAAGCAATTTTTAAAATCAGTAATTTTACTTTTACTTTAGTATATTTTGTTTGAAGTATTGTACTTCGCTACATTTTAAAACACATTAATTACTGAGTAAAAAAAAAATAATTGCACACTCGAAACTTCTGCAGTAAATAATGGGCAGGAGAAGAAACTGGCGCTAAAATCACACAGAAAAAGATGGAGACGGACAAGACAGGCGTTAGTGCTGCAGACCCAGCTGAAAACAAAACCTCATCGTATTGTGCTGAAGTTGAACTTGGAGGAAATGAAGTGAACCCCTGCCATATTTAAGCTCTATGCAGTGTAAGCTGTGTCTGCCAAGGGAGACTAAACTAGCAGCTTATAAAATGAAGCTTTGACAGTTTAGCAAGAGGTTTTGCACAAACAAGCCAAAAAGACAGTGGTGCAGGACTTGGGGTGTGCGATATATCGTCTGCGATAATATCGTAATTGTTGTTTTGACGAAGTGAGATTTGACATTATCGAGTATTTTGCAAAAAAACAAACAAAACACTCATGTAGAGTGCCTTGGTAGAGTAGATTAGACTAGTGCGCGTGCGCATTTAGAGTGCTCACTCTTTTAAAATGCATTTAGAATGATCACAAAATTGAAGATATAGGGACAGAAAATGTATATATTTATATCATTTCATATAGTTAATCAGTATCACACAAAGAGTGCCAATCTTTTCCGCAAAAAGCAGAGTGATAATAGATTTTTTTTTCAATAAAAAAGAAGTTAATTAAGAGACTTAACGTTTTAGACACCATATTGCCTGTTTTTTCTATATTTCGACAACAAAAAATTATTCCAAATCAGGCAGCACAGCACAGTTTGCGTCTCTGAGCAGCGTTTCATTCCTGAATGAATCAACTGTTTAAATGATTCAGTTCAATCACAATGACTCACTTATTAACACATTATTTGATGCCACCTACTGGTGGATTTAATTTCACATTAAAAGTATCTTTTTATTTTTTATTTTTATATAAAATTTCAAATACAAGTATTCAAACGTTTTATGTCTTATATATCAAAACATTATTTCTGCATTTGTAACTGCAGGTTAAATTCATTCATGTCATGCATTAAACAATTTGTAAATATATAAATGGCACTTCATATGAAGCTTCTGTGTTTTCTCTGCAGTGCAAAGATTAATTTTGTTGATACTGATTTAATTTGATTGATAACAGCCCAAATGTCTTATTATTCTAAATAACTGATTAAATTAATTGAAAACTGATTAAGAATTTTGCTCAAAGGAGGATTAACACTTTTAGAAATAAATGGCTTTATAAAGGTAAAAATGCCCTTAAAAAATTTAAAACAAATAAAAACTAATAAAAAAAAAACTAACTCGTATACCTACTAAAAAATCACCACACAAAATAAGTAATGGAGACGTTATTTTACTTTTTTTTGTCAATAACTAAGATACCCGCATAATAACACTCTTAGCAAAATATCATCTAATTATCGTTATCGATAAAAACCCAGAAAATATCAAAATATCTCTTTTTTTGTCAATATCGCACACCTGTAGCAGGACTTATAATGCTGGTTGGCACCAGGGTCAGAAATTAATGGGGGCTTGAGGCAAAAATGTCGCCCAAATTTTTTATGACAAGGTGCAAAAAGTGTCCCTGGACAATTAAGCTGAATTGGGAGCGTCAGCGCAAGTTCTACTAGGAAGACTTAATGCCACGTCACATTACAATTAGATCTAGCCAATTGTGTTTGCAGATACTATCGCCTGACTTATTGCCTGACTTTCCCTCGGTTACTTGCATATATGCCCGCGAAGTTTCCCCTCCATCCTCCCCACCACCACCAGGTTGGCCCTGTCTGATTCAAGCTACAGATGGGGCCTACGCCAAAATAATTTTGTTTTTTTTGTATTGGTTTTGTAAATAAATACTTTTGCATTTCATCTTCACCTCCTGAGTCTTTCTGGTAGAACTATTATGGCAGTCACAATTTACGGTAATGTGAAATGAATGAAGTGTTACATTTTAGAGTAGATCTGCTTATGTTACATCAGATGTCTTTATACTCGCATTTTGCAGCGTTGAGCATTATAACCATTCACACACCTTTCTGTTGAGTTCATGAATGCAGTGTCCAATCAGAGGCATTTTGATTCATCACTGCAGAGAACGCCGGAGTTGTTCAAGTGTGCGCGCTCACTGACTGAATTCTGAATCTGCATTTGCAAATTCTGTCATAATCATAAACAACAAAGTGCAAAATTTATTGATTTGCAATTGATTTCCTTCAGTGATTATGGGAGTTTTGCAAAAAGTGCATAGCTCACATTAGATGGACCATGGACCACTAAAGCGGTTTAGTGTCGTTTGCTTGCTTTCCTTGTATTATTTATAATAATATTTGTTTTGTTTTTCATGCTGCTGAAATAACCAATGAGAAGTTTTGATTTTCTAATCCTTCAAAAGCAATTAAAATTGTCATAAACGGTTATTAGCTTGTTTTTGTCTGTAGCCAGAATGTAACTTGCTTTTTCTGCCTATACTTGGTGTGATGGCCTGCATTGAAATCTCACATACCTCCCTTAATGTTTTAAATGTCACATGTTGACATGTTTTTGGTTATTGCAGTTTAACTTGTAAAGGTGTTCCTGTATCTAAGTTTTTGACTTTACTAAAGCATAAAAATACCATAATATGTTTGCAACATGCTTAGTTAACATAGTTATTTATCTGAAAAAAACAATGCTACAGTCAGTTATTCTCCTTTTAAAATGTGTGTCCCGGGCCGGAATGTCAGTTTTCTGTTTTGGTTTGTGAAGCCCACCCACTGCCGTTTACCCAGACTGTATTTCGGCATGCCGGGTTGCCAGTTTGTGGAAAACACAGCATATTTCATTTCATTCATCGTCAAGTGCGCTCGTTCCTGTTTGTGCCGTCAATCTGGGAACCTGCATGTGCATCAAGTCTGAGGAGGAGGGGCCGGGTGAAAAAAAACCCTCTTCAATATTTTGAATTTGGCTGCAATACCTATTTCAACCACTCGGTGTCAATCCTACATACAGCACCTTTAATTAAAAACAACTATTTTGAGATTTATAGGCCTATCCTATTTTTTGCCCCCCTCCCGCTGTTAAAATGTAACTAAGTAGGCTAACATTAACTCTGAGTAAATTTTAAATGAGTTACTTTTTACTTTTACTTGAGTAGATTTTTAGACTGGTACTTTTACTAGTACTTAAGTAAAATATCATTAATGTAATGGTACTTTTACTTGAGTAGAATATTTTAGTACTCTTTCCGGAGACAATATTTGGACTAAAATATATACATTTCTACAAGAGTTCCTTAAGTTGCAATTCTGTTTCTCTCTGGAATTGTATTTGTTATCTATTGGAGTGGAGACAATATTTGACTCTCATGCTAAACATTTGTTTAATTTTGGTCTGTTTGGCAGATAAATGTATATTGTTATTGTGGTCAGGTACCTTATTTCAAAATGTGGATGCCTCAAATATCTGCATTACTCCTACTTGAGGAAACTCACTTATGACAATCATCAAAAGTCTAATGACTTTTAGAAGATTTGGACACCTCTTTATGTTAATAACCTTCTCTGGTTCCCTATTCTACTTTAATTTTCTATTATTTATTTATTTAGTTTTATGTATTTCTTTCTTTCCCTTTTCCCCCGAATGTATGTTTGAGACTGTATCTTTATGTTTCTGGACATTGGCGTAACCACCAAAAATAAAAAATAAATTAATAATAAAAAAAATAAACATTAAGGGACTTTATGCTTAAACCAACAAACAAATATCTGTCAATAAGGTCAGAAAAATAAAACTTGTTTTATTCAATTAACTTTCAAAAAAAAAAAAAAAATCAAGAAGAAGAAAACAAGACTTAAGTAATACTTAAGTAATTTTAAGTAAATGAGTCTTTATTATTATTATAGCATTTTTAGATATTTATACTGTAAAACAGGCCAAAAATACTAAGAATTTTTTTTGTAGTATACATCTCTAAATTAATGAGTTTCAGTGCTCGTCTTCATCAGCAATACACAAATGCACACAAAAGTTATTGTACAGTCAACATGCACATTTATAACATATTACAATCAATATAATCGGATTCTGTATAAACTGAAAAACCCTCAATTCAAGGCTCTAAGGAAAATGGGTAATTATGACATTATGGCATTCAAGTGTGCTCATCTCATAAACACGATGATTGCAATGCTCCTCAAAGGCTGAAATTAACTAATGGGTCTTATTGTCACGGTGCTTCAGTCAATAAAACTATTAAGAATTCAATCGCAATCTGAAAGTTATTAAGATTCAATCAACCTGGCCTGTAATGAGAGATCATCTCAGGAGGGTTTGGATTATGCTGAGGGCAAAAGGACTAATTACCCTCACATTATCTGGTTAACAAGGTCATGATCCCTTTAAATCCACACCAGTGATGGATGACATGATCAGATCATAAAATTCACTTCACTGCACAGAAGAAAAAGTCACACCCATAGGAAAGAAAAATCAAAAGTGAGATCTCTTTAAGATCTCAATTATTTCTCCTAGACAGAAATGAGGTTACTTTAAGACCAAATGGAGATTTTTGCTTGAGTCTCCTGCTTCTCAGACTTGTTTCCTGAGACAAAAACTCTAACACTCTCACAGTGGTCTCCTTTAAAGCTTTAAAATAGACCTCAACAACTTTACACGCTGTGCTCAGAAATTTCTCCTTAGCTAGAGACTCTGGATCTCTCATATTTGATTAGAGATCTCAACAGAAGAGGTCCCAACAACATCAACAATATATTTATATATAATAAATAAATGTGAATTTGATATATATTTAAATTTGGTGAAGTATTTACACACAATAGTAGTGTTTCCTACAGTTGCGCGACTTGTGATTTATGCTAATAAAAATAAACAAACAGATATACATTTAGATTTTTTTATTTTTTATTTGTAATTTTTTTTTGTCCAATCATTTTTACAAAATATTTTTATGGCCTACTGTTGTGCAACTTGTAATTTATGCTGATTTAAATAAATATTTATTTATTTTTATATATACTGTATATATACATTTTATTAAATATTTATACACAATAGTAGTATGTCCTATACTGTTGTGCAACTAGCAATTTATGCTGATTTAAACAAACAAACAAAGACATTTTTAAAAGGCACCTGGAATGGATGCTTTTATTACTACAGAACATTATGCTGAGAATGCCTTTTTTCATTGCTCAGATGTTGCTCTTTCATTGCTCTGGAGACTTGATGCAGTTGCAGTTATGTTTCAATGAAGTATAATTCTTGCCTCAGAAATCTTCTACAGTGATTGAGGAAAAAATCAAAATTAGATGCAAACAAAGCCAACAGCTGACATGCAGTAAGATAACAGAGCTACAAAATCAACGTGAAAAGCAGCTCAGATCATTTGATGAGATCTCTTGTGAAACCGAGCCTCGTGTGAGATTATGGGCTCTTTTTCTCAGGAGAAACATCCGAGACACTCATTTCATGGTGATGCAGATCATCACATGGCTCTTGGACACATCAGCGACTGCATCTGTGTTTATCTTGTGAAATGAAAGCAGTGAGACGGTGAGACGTGTTGCCACTGGCCTGCTGTCTCTCCTTCAGACAGAAACACACACATAAAAACAAAAATAAAAAAAAAAAGAAAAAAAAAAATACAATTCAAAAAAAAAACTCATGATAAAACATATTTATTACCATAAACATCTATGCGTGAACTAAAAACAATAGTCTGTGCAATGATTTCATGATGAAGCTGATGGGTTTGGAAGTTGTGGAGCTGTTATCATTAAAGTGAGCACTGAAGTCAGAAGGTGAGGAAGTTGTGGAGCTGTTAGCATGCAGACAGCGAGTTCTCCATCTGAGACACAGTCCACCAATCAAGAGTTCAGCCGAGGTGAAGAACAGAAGCTCTCAGATACTTGATTAGACTCCAGAACTGAACACCTCACCTCACCTCACGTCTCCAAACCCACTGACTTCATCCTGATAGGATTTGGATCGCTTTAGATTTGTTTGTATTGCAGGCAGTGTAAATAAATAAGATTATGAGGTTTTTATGCCTCATATAATATGATATATGGATCTCATACTCAGGGGGGAAAAATTTATGATTTCTTTCATTATAAACAAATATAATACTTTAGGCTTTTATGGCTCATATAGTAGTGAGAATATGGAGGAAAAACAGCTCAGTTTTATTCAGAGACACAAACCGAGCAAAAAAATGCAATTTGTGTATTGTGTCTTAAATATGATACAGTAGGCATTACAGGGGTAAGAGTGTTTCACCTTTTTAACTTCATATTTGATGGAGAGTTTGATGCGGCTCAGACAGGGTCTCTGGTGTTCTGTGGGCGGGTTCTGGTCCACATCACCGTTCAGAATGGGACAGAGATCCAGAACACCTACCACAAAATCCTTACACTGCATGGACAACTTCCTGTAGTCATTCTGACAGAGAGAAACACAGAGAGAGAGAATAGTCAGGAGACCCCTCTCACCTGTCAATCAAACCATATTCATTTGACATATTTTACATATTCATTCCATTGAAGAAAATTTGGAGAGATTTAAGAATTTATTAGTTAGTTATAAGAAGTTATCCAAGAAATTTTCTTTTAAGAAATATTTTTCTTTAAAGAAAAATATAAAATTAAAAAGTTTTGAACTTTATGAACGTCAAAAAAAAGCAAATAACCCTAAACAGTTTTCTCTCCATGTACAGTAAATAAAAATAAAAAAAATCGAAAAGCAGACAGCAGTGGACAGCAGACAGCAAAATAATATTTAATATTTATATAAATAAATATACATTTTTAAATATTTATAATAAAAAATAAAATATTGTTTAATTATTGAAAATATGTTTAAAAAGTATTTATACATCATCACATTCATGTTTAGTTATTTTGCAGAAGCTTTTATCCAAAGCGACTTACAATAGGGGGATACATAAAGCGATTATGTCTTAGCAAACAGACACAGGAAAGTGCTTGTAATACCAAGTTTTAGACCATTGTTCAAATAAGTACAAGCTAGAAAGAGAAGGAAATAAATAAACAGAAAGACAGGATTTTTTTTTTATAGTTTTGTTTTACTACAATATATTTATGTAATTTTAAATGGATTTAAATTATTCTATATAAATACAACCGATACTTAAAAAACAATCAAGAGCTGTTTATTTTTTCTTTAGTTAAATAAAAGAATCTGTAAACGGTATTTGTAAAAATTAACCTGCAGTGAAAATTTAAAGGGGTCATATGACGTTGTTAAAAAGAACATTATGTTGTGTATTTCGTGTGATGAAATAGTTATGCAGTTTGAGGTTCAAAAATCACATTATTTTCCACATAATGTACATTATTGTTTCTTCTCTATGCCCCGCCTTTCTGAAAGTTTTACAAAGCTCATTGGTCTGAAGGAGCGATGTGTGCTCTGATTGGCCAGCTATCCAGTGGTTTGTGATTGGCCGAATGCCCAAGCGTGTGATGGAAATGTTTATGCCCCTTAACATACTGTGATGCATGTCCCGGTCAGAACACCAGCGAGACAAAACAAAAACAATAAAACCCATTACAAAATGAGCCATTTGTTGCATCCAACGGGGACATAATTACGGATTATAATGACTTATACTGTGTTTTTGCGCGTTGAGTTGCATATCGCACTGCGTAAACATATAACCCTGTATGCATTTGTGATCGGGGAAACGACAAACAACAAGATCTACTCCACACTACTCAAAACTCACTTTTGATTCATCATTGGCAAATTCTTTAAATATGAAAACATACTTACAGGATGTGAGTCAGAAGCACCAGACTGTCCTTGAAAAGTTGGAACTGCCCCACTTAGAAACAGCCTTTGAGCACAGACAGCATACTACTCTCCCAGGTTCAGGAAACAGTCCTCCGTAAAATGCACTGCACACATCTGAATATTTGGGTTGAACTGTTCTGGAATAGTGCTGTAAATACAACTTAACCACTGATTTCTAGTTAAGTTTCTAGTCTTTTGGAAGGCCAAACAAAGTATTTTCGCTTTCACAACGAAACACAGCATCTCCACAACATGATTTGGGCGGCAACAATACTACAGCGAGAATAAAAGTTACGCCGCCTTTCTTTGTGTGAACATTTGGGCGGCGTTATGCAAATCTTTAACATCGTCACATCGTGACGTAGACATGTGGGATGTGTTTAAACAAGGCTTTTTAGGAGGGCGTGGACAAGTCTTAACTTTTATAAAGAATATCTCTTTGGGCTTGAGACTTTTGTCTTTGCAACTACATTGAAATATCTGAGTTCCTTTTTCAAATAAGTAAAGTTACATTGGTTTCCCATTTATTTACTGACACATCTCCTGTCCCCAGAAACCACAATAAAATTTCCCATTCCTGTGATACATTCAATCAATCAATCAATCAATCAATCAATCAATAATAAAAAATAACTTAATATATATATATATATATATATATATATATATATATATATATATATATATATATATATATATATATATATACACATACAAAAAAATATATAGTAAAATAAAAATATAAAATATGTAAACGAGGTGAAAATAGTGATTTTTGTTGCTAAAATTATTTTAATTTTTTGTTTTCTACTTATTTTTTATTTTACATTATAAGAAAAGGCTTAATAAGAAAGTTCTTTTAATTTCATAATTTTGTTTATTTTCATTATGGCCTAAAATGAGTCTCTTGAGAGATTCTTCCAAACTTGATATAGAAGTTACAGGACAGCAAAACGCTCCAATTATAGGACCTAGCATTCACAACGACACCGGAGATCCAAAATGGTCCTGCAAGACTGTCACAAAAATAATAACCCTTACAATCCCCACCATCCATCCTGCAAGACTGTCACAAAAATAATCGTGTGGAGGTGTCCGTCTGTCCAGAGGACAACTGCAGTTATCAGCCCTTTCAATCCGCATCAGTGTTCTTCAGCGAAACAGCCGAGTGTTTGATTCCGACACTGAGGTCTGTGGGTGGAACAGATGCTGAGCTCCGGACAGCCGTCAGACTGATCTCTGAGATAACGAGCAACCTGTCCATCACAGGAAACAAATCCCTTCACCCGTGTGTGTCTGAATCACCATCCGTTCAAGCAAAGACAAGGATAGACCTTCGCTATAATCAAGGTCTGTCTGTGATAAACTCTGAACCGTTCCACAGTTTGGGCTCAAAGCAGCCTGTCATTGTTGGATCAAGCTGACTAAGATGGATTTGCCAAACAGAATTCGTCAAACACGCTGACTAATGAATATACATTTTCATTTAAAAAGTTTGGTCTCAGCATAAGATTATATTTTCATTCAGCAAGGAAGCATTAAATTGATCATAAGTGGCAGTAAAGACATTCGTTCATAATGTTACAAAAAGATTTTCTTTTTCAAATAAATGCTTTCTTTTGAACTTTCTATTCATGAATAATAAAATGCATCACATTTTCCACAAAAAAAATAAAGAAGCAGCACAACTGTTTTCATCACTGATAAGAATCTGAAATGTTTCTTTAGCAGCAATTCATCAGACTAGAATGATTTCTGAAGGATCATGTGACACTGAAGACTGGAGTAATGAATGCTGTGGAAATTTATTCAAAGTTATATTTTACAATATATTCAGATAGAAAACCATTATTTTAAATTATAACAATATTTCACAATTTTATTGTTTTTACTATGTTTTTAATCAAATAAACGCAGCCTCTGTGACCAGAATAATCTTCAAAAACATGAAAAAAATCCTTACCAACTGTAAACTAAACAGAAAATGTTATTTTAAACAAATTCATTAAGTGCCATCCATTTGCTATAGGATCTAGTCCTGACATCCATTAGACTATCTACTAATTATGTGAACACTAATGCTTCTAGCCATGCAAGTTTGATTTTACAGTATGTGCCGATGCATTACGAAACATAAAAATAATTCATAATTCAATGCAAAGTTTCACATCCGAGTTGTAACTCTAATGTGGATTTTAGAGCATTTGGAACATTACATTTACAAATCAGCATCCATAACCAAAACTTTTATAATGTGAAATATGATTAAGATGTCTTCCTCTGGCTTTAAGTGATCTGCAATCCTTACATTAGATGTAATATCTCAAATCTTCTACAAAACCATTAAAATTGTTGTCTCAAAATTACTCGCATTAGCTGAAGCGAAAGCATTATCAGCATCAAATCTGCTGCATTATGATTCTACGCATATGAGTGAACATCTTAAATGAACCAAAAACACAAAAAAACATCAGCATCAAATCAGATCCAAAAATGCAAACCGACAGATCCAGCAAAAATTAATCTACATTTGCAGAAAACACATACTTTACACTTAAATAATAAGCAAAAAAAAAAAAAAAAATACATATACTTATATATATATATAATTAATTATATATCATATGCTAATTTTTGTAAATGGAAAACTTGTGTAGAAACTGCTAGTAAATTTCACAAACACTTACAAATCAACAGCAAGTAACATTGATTTAAACATGAAATTTTGAAGAAGGAAATTTTCCTGTCAAACACACTCCAATAATCTTTGTTTAACTTCGAAAAATATTTTTTATTGTTAAGTCATTATTTTGTTGTAATATTTGCTCTGTTTGCTTTATGCAATAGTTACTTTTTACTATTTTTCATCGTGTGAATCCTGCTTGTATTAAAATTTGTTATTAACATCGTATTAAAACCAACAAAAAATCATAATTTTTAATTATTATAAAAGTTCACAATCCACAACAATTAAAAACAAAAACAGAAAATGTTTTTAAATGTATAAATAATAACAAATTTCAAGTATATTTTGAATATTTTGAATGCTGAACTAGGACATGGCCCTGGTCTTTATTTCAGAAATCTGCTCACTATAACCAAACAAACAGAAATACACAAGGACTCTGATCAAGCAAATTGGTTAAAAAAAACCAATTAAACACGTGAAAGCACAGTGGGGAGACCGGCCATCTGAAAACACTCTCATAATGTGACTGTAAGTCATATAAACACTTTTAAACTAGAAACAGCGGTTTGGGAGACTCTTGTAATTGGGGCTGTTTACGTAAGATGCTGAATCGATGCTGCAAGAAAGCAGTTCTACACACAAGGGCATTTTTAGGAATGAAAATCTGAGATAAAGGCTATTAAACTATTTAAATGAATACACAGCCAGTGTAACAGCCACAACTGTTGATTAATGAATGCAATTTTCTTGTTTCCTTGCAATAATACAGCAATACATTAATTATAGACTGTATTTAAAGCTGCTGAGTGTGCGTTTAATGTTCAGAGACATTATCAGAGGCAAACAATGATAATCTTTTTTGAGTATGTGTTTACGATTACATCTACAGAACAGATTTAGAGAAATGTAGCATTACATCACTTGCTCACCAATGGATCCTCTGAAGTGTATGGGTGCCGTCAGAATGAGAGTCCAAACAGCTGATAAAAACATTACAAAAATCCTCAAGTAATCCACATCAATCCAGTCCACCATTTTGTAAGAAACAAATCCATCATTAAGATGTTTTAACTTTAAACTGTTGTTTTCGGCTAAAATATGAGTCCTCTATTAATAACTATGATGAAAAAAGTTGTCTGTTCTGAATCCGCAGAGAAATATGCACAGAACAAGCACAAAAAACAGTCCAAAACAAGTTCTAAACAAATATTTGTGTGGATTTTGATGTGAGAAGACAACAGAGAATGGACTTTATCAGTGGAGGTAGGGTTATTACGGATTATGGAATTGTATTTTGATCTGAAGCAACCGTTTGATGATAAATGTCTTAATGATGGATTTGTTTCTTCCAAACATGCAGATTTTCACTTCAAAATATGTTAATTGATGGACTGGAGTGGTGTGGATTACTTTTGGATTATTGTGATGTGTTTATCAGCTGTTTGGGACTCTGATTCTGACGGCACCCATTCACTGCAGAGAATCCACTGGTGAGCAGGTGATGTAATGCTACATTTCTCCAAATCTGTTTCCATGGAGAAACAAACTCATCTTAATTTTGAATGGACTGAATGTGAGTGTAACTAGCTGTTTTTTGCAGTCAAGTTTGATGCTGTATTAGACATTGAGAGAGTTTCTGTTCACTGCATCTGGAAAACAATTTGCTTTTGTACATTAGATTCCTCAACAGGGCCAATCTATGGGGAACAGAAGCAGAGAACATTGAGCTGTTTCCTCAGGAAATATAGAACGGAGTTGTTCTGCAAACATCTGCAGGTGTGTGTGTGTTTGCAGGGGCTCAAACTGTATTCCAGCAGTCTGACCTCAACACTATATGATGACACAGCATTTACTGCAATGCTTTTCTTCTCTATTTTTACAATGTGGACTGTATTTGTTCTGTCTTCTACATATTAATGATTTTTTTAAGGTATCAATGATACCTTAATAATACCGACACAGTGTCATTCATTGCATTCAAACATTTGGATTCATGCCGAATGAGAGAGGTATGCATCAGTTTCTCCTTAAATTAATTTGTTTTTGGCTTGACTTTTATATACTGTATAAGATACCAGATCTCCTGTTTTTTTTTTTTCTTCTTTTTTCTTTTTGAGTAAAGATATTGCTGTACTTTATTATTATTATTATTATTATTATTATTAATATAGGCAAAGAAAAAGTTTAAAAACAGTTATTAAAAAGTATTTTTTCTACTCTAATCGGTTTCGGAATGGTAATAATGCAGAGAAACGCAGGAACAAAAGCATTAAAATATCAGTTCTGCTCGGAGTGAACCGATTGAATTTTTTTTTTTTTTTTTTTTTTAGCCCTGATTTGATGTACTTGAAATAAAATATTTAAAAAAACATACTAAAATACTTAACTAAAACGAAATTAGCCCAAACTAAAATGTATGTATTAAATAAATAAACTAATAAAAATGACAAAAAAACACAAAATTTAAAAACAAAATCAAAAATTTAACTTAAATTATAATGAAAATAAAATCTAATTCAAAATATCAACCTTAACCCGTTTAATCCCAACTCCTTCCCAGACATGAACATACCCAAATGATGTGTCATTAGCAACCCGTTGAAATAATCAATAATTATTTTTGGGGGAAAAGTGTGTGGAAAATTGTGTTTTATGGTCGGTGGGATAATGTGTGTACTGAAATAACATATTTCTGCAGTCATAAAAATTGTTATATATCTTAGCCCAGCTATTTTAAACAGTTTGATCACATTCTAGGGTTACTATTATGCATAAAAAAACCCTTATACAACATTGATAGGAAATTGTTGTTATTATTATTTTATTTTTGTATTTTTTTTTTTTTTTTTGTAAAAAAACAGTATTATACAACATTGATATTGTAACTTATTTGTAACATTTGAACTTTTAATTTAGTGCAATATTTTGTCATTGCAACATTTTAGTGTAATTTTCACTTACAACTGCAACTGGATTTATATTGTACAGTATACCTAAGTTCACTGTTATCCCACCGGTCACTATTGTGACCATCAAGATGTTTATTCATTCTATGACCACACTCAACAAAACTGAATAATGTGAATTCATATATTAATACTAGACACCTCAAAGATAAAGTGTACCAAAAAATCTTTGGAGCATTGATGCAGCCATCATCTTCTCAAGGTGCAAAAACAGGAAAATAAGCTGATCTGGTCATGTGACAATTTGCACTAATCATGTGAAACAGCACATACTCAATTGAGACCCTTTATTGTTCAGTAAGTCAGTAAGATTTTTAGAGCTTTATAAATGAAAACCTTTTTTTATGGTCACTATTGTGACGGGAGGGATTAAATGGGTTAATAACCTTAATAATACAGACAGACACAGTTTCATTGCAATAACACACAAAACTGGGTCAAGTTCAAGCTCAAACCGGTGTGCACCGTTTTGCTATGGTTTCCGGTTTGAATGACATGTTTCCTGGAAACGGTGTGCAACAGGGTTTGAGATACATTTTCTCTTCCCATGCGATATTAAAAAAAAAGCTCGCACAATGTAATTAACATCATATATAAACCATGCGGTATTAAAGAAACAGCACGCACAATGTAATTAACATCAAAACAAATTCACAAGAGCAAGTATATTGTTTGCACATTTAATTACATTAAAGGCAAAATAACTAAAATAATAAGAGCACAATTATACATCTGGAACTTCTTTAAGTCTGTCTAAATATCATTTAGTAATTGCAATGTCTTCTGGTCCATATCCTTTCCTTAGAAAGGTGTGCTAGAAACTAATTAATGCAACATAAAAATACTATACATATTTATATATTTTGCTATTGTATTGTGGAGTGACACTTTCATTAACTTTTCTATACTACTCTGATTATATAATGTTAAATATTACAATAACATAGCACAACAACAGTGATCAGCAATAATGATAAGCCTAATACTCACAATAGAAATAATAATAAGGTCATATAGATCATAACACAGTTTTGGAGGTGAGAAGTGGATTATTCTTCAGCTGAAATGTTTGCGAGGCAAATGTTGGATCACAATAATTAGGAACCACAGTTTCCACAAATCTCTTCATTTGATTGGGATGTTCTCTTTTATTCTGGACAGCAAGGGCAGCGACTGTAACATCGAGCCGATTTTGCAGTATTAAACACGTATTTATACCAATCATATCAGGGTCTGAAAATATTTCTAAAAAGAAAACACAAAGAATGGCCTTCTCAGCTGCCATAGTTGCAACTCTTGCGTCATCAGAAATGGGAGTTCAACGCACCACCGTTTCCGTTTAAAAAAACGTTTTGCACCATTTTTGCCGGGGCTGAATGCAGCCCTGATGACAGCACCACCTACTGGTTAGAAATGATAAACTTATTAATAATTTTGCCAATGGAGGTGTAATGATAAACAAACTATATGCATGTCAGTGTTCAAGCTCTGTAATTCCTGCTTGGATCTACTGTATATTCCTAAATATTTACTTTGCAACTATTTAGTCACTTTGCAGACACTTTTATCCAAAGTGACTTACAATTGGGGAAAACAAATTCTTCTTAAAGAGGATTCTGGATATTACCAGTAATTGCATAAAAAAAAATACAAAGTATAAAACCTTTTGGGTCTCAAATGCTAAAAAATACTATTTTCTTGAAACTACATTAAAACCCCTTGGAATTCCAAAAATACAAAAACAGTTTTCTAAAAAAAAAAAATCACACAGTTGTCAGAACAAAGAATGTCATATTGTTGAAATGTGAAAAGGCTTTGTTAGTTCCCAGCATGCATTGCAGTTACTGTTCGTAAATAAATATAAAATCAATAATGTCATGACTTTTTAAACTGTCTTTTTTTTTCATGCAGGAAACAAAAAAAATAAAATAAAAAATGAATAAATAAAAAATACTCAACAACATTAACTGTCGTTTCAGTTGCTGTGACAAGAATTTTTCTATTATCAAAATAAGTCAATCAACATTGCATGAACAAACACATTTATATTGGGTAAACAAAGCATCTTTACTGAAAATACCTAAAAAACTATTGTTGAGAGAACTCAAGTCTTACTGCATCAAGTTGCTTTATCTATTTTTTCTTTGTTTTTTACAGTGTAGGCAGTTTTCATTTATATGCTGTTTATTGTTGATAATCGCATTATTTTCATATGCATACACACGAAATTGCTCATTTCTGCATCTTCCTTGCCTGTGTTTTTGATTGGCACATTCTAGATTCATTCAGGAGATGAGTAATAGAGCCCCTAAGTAAACAGTGAAAACGTGGAAACCTGGAAAATTCTGTGTTTGGCAGGGAAAGAGTTAAATAGGGGAAAAAAAAAATCAAATGACATGCAAATATCCAAAACAACTACAACTAATCTTCTAGATAGTGATGCCTGAGCCCACTTTCCTTCATGATTTGTTTACTAGCTCTTTCTAATAGTTGCTCTCTCGGTTTAGCATATGATGATGGAGTGGATATGATAATGTCAAATGATGAAAATGATCCCCTGTCACACACTCCCATGAGCCCGACCTGCCCGAGGTGTGTGTGTTTCAGTGTGTTTCATATGACTGATAGCCAGCTGATTTAGCAGATTTGCCCTTTTCACTGGTCTCTTGTGAAGAAATCAGTCTTTCTGAGGGATGAGAAAGACACTGTGAGCTCGAACAACCCAACACATGAACACTGCCTCAACACACACACACACACACACACACACACACACACACACACACACACACACACTCTCTCTCTCTCTCTCTCTCTCTCTCTCTCTCTCTCTCACTGATCACATAAAACAAATAAACTCCCGCATAAAGTCTCCATAAAACATTGTTGATCACAGACAGTTCAATACAAGTTAAGCTCCGCAGACAGTATCTGTAACATGTTGTCGATTACCACAGAAGATAATTTAGACTCTTTACAGTGATACACTGACAGTGAAAGTCTATGGGGAAAGAACAGACACAAAACCAAAGTCAAAACTCTAAAAATCAGAGCCAGCAGAGCTGTAAGAAATCAGAAAGAAACAGTTTACATACAAATCCACAAAACAGGAATAATATCAGTAACAAATCACCACAAATCACAACTATCTGTCATAGAGAAATATTCTCACCAGCGATTTAGACACTTTACAGCTCAAATAGCACACATTTTTTGCACAGAACAGTTCATTTAGATGCTTTTACCAAATGTGGACTTCACATTTTTAGCCTATTACCTTTAACTGCATTACTGTAAACACCATTTTTATTTAAACTCATTAATGAGTCTAATTTCTAAGTATAAAGGGACTTTTTACGTTTTTCCCCCAACTGTCACTTTGCTTCCTGGATCCTGTTTTATTTTATTAAAATTCACATTGGAACTTCTGCTAAATGAATAAATGTGAATGTAGCTCACACAATCGCAATTTAATCTCTCTTCCTTCTATTATAAACACACAGACGGTTTCATATTTAGCCTTCATTTAATGATATGGATTTTTCCATTACAGCCTCAATGTCACACATAATTCACATTAATATAATTAATCACAATGATGTTCAATTACAGATGGTTTCACAACTGTTATTATCACACAGAAACACTCGGGGGTTCACTAATACGTGTTAAACAAGATCAATCATGTTCAAGACTGAGAACTGGTCACGCTTTTTACCCCAGTGAATGCTTTAAAAATAATATATTTGTAAAAATTAAATATCTAAAGAAAAAGGCACAGCAACAGATGTATTATGTCTAATATTCTGAGTTACTGTATATATATATATATATATATATATATATATATATATATATATATATATATGTATAAAGATTGCTTACATTCACAGATAAATTTTAACAATTTTTTAGCAAAATGTCTTGCCTACAAAAAAATAAAATTAAAAAAATTAAAAATTAAAATTGCAACATTTCAAAAACTATATATGGAGTAAGTTGTCACAACGCAGTGATCCTCAAATCTGGCTCGCGAGATCCACTTCCTGCAGAGTTTAGATCCAACCCTAATCAAACAAACCTACCTGTGATTTTCTAATGATCCTGAAAACATTGATTAGCAAATTCAGGTGTGTTTGATTAGGGTTAGAGCTAAACTCTGCAGGAAAGTGGATCTTGCGAGCCAGATCTTAGGATCACTGTCACAATGAGATGCTCATTATTTGCACTGATTAAAAAAAAAAAAAAAAAAAAAGATTAAAAATGGCTTTTTTAGAAATTAAATGTCTGAAGCAAAAAAGTGAAAAAATCTTTATTTGTAAAATGAACTATTTAACACAGAATGGTTATTTCACCATTACCTAAAACTTATTACCAAAATTGTACCTAAAGATTATTATAAAATAAATGCATAATGTCTAAACTAATATATAATGTAATTATGAATAAAAATGGTTGACATTCACAGCTGCATTTTAGCAAAATTAATCAAACGTTAAAAGTCTTGACTGCTAAAAAAAAATACTAAAATATAAACTATATCTGAAAAAATACCTTTGTAGATATAAAATAAAAGGAAAAAAAATCACAGTATGTGTGTTTTTATTTTTACTAAGTGTATTACAGGCTATTTAACACTAAACTACAAAGTTATTTAGAAAAACAAATTTAAATGTCCATTAATATTCTAAGTTATTATAAAAAATAAAAAAGGCCAAAACTTACAGCTGCATTTTAGTAAAAAAAAAAAAAAAAAAAAAAAATGTTCTACAAATGTTCAGGGGAAAAAATAGCTAATTTTTAAATGTAGCATTCTTTGCTGGATTGCATTCCTCCATCAGTCGCGGCCGCGGGGATCATCTGGAGTCTGTCGCTCCTGAAATGAGTCCCGCCTCGTCTCTAATGAACATTCCTCAGAAACCTCAGATAATCCTCGTCTCAAACCGAGACAAACGGGAGGATTCCATCAGCTGAAGGCATGGCAACAGATGTGATGTTACCGGGGGCAACAGTGGTCACATGACCCATGGAGTGCCAAGAGGCCCGGTTCACTGACGCCCGTAAAACAACTCAATGATTTTGTTGATTTTGTTCAACCTTGCTGTTTTGTCCACAGCTTGTTTTGGGAGGATAAAACCCATGTTTGTTTTCATTGGATGCTAATATAGATGGCACTTCTGAAGATGAGACGATCTGTGTACCCATATGGCCATTAAAAATGAGCACTTCAGCGGGAATTAGCTCAGAGACGTACCGGCGTCTGACCCCCACACAAAAGTTTATATGAGGCTGGGGAGTAAACATTCATCGCTGAAGTTTCAAGATGATACCGCAGCAACTACAGCTTTTCATCATATAAACAACATCACTGAAGATTCAAGACGATACCGCAGGAACTACAGCTTTTCATCATATAAACAGGCCTTGTAATGTCTGTTAATATTGTTAACTTAAATTAAAACGATATTAAAAAAAAGTGAAATAAAAATAAACAATAAGTAAAATAAAATAAAAAGTAAACATATTTTATTAGTTAACGAAGTACTAAAATAACTAAAATAATAATAATAATTAAAAAAGTGAAAATAATATTATATTATAATAGATTAGCATAACATATATCTGTCACACCCCAGTGGTCTGTAGCATGAAGCTGAAAGATGAACAAACAAAAGTAGCGGAGTGAGTTTTTGAGTGACAAAACCTGATAAAGCCAACCTGGTTTAGATCAGGTTTACCAGGCTCACAAAGCTCAATATAAACCTTCTGTCAACTCAGAGTTTGAACCAGAGTTTGTGATTAACTCTGGAGCGCATGCACCTGAATGTGTGACACATGCGGCAAACAGCCAACCACAGGGAAAACAGAGAGAGTATCAGCAAAGTGTCATTTGAATTCATTTCTCACGAGATTCAGCGCAATTCACTTCTCTGCTGAAGATTGAGAAATGTCATTACTAAAAATGTAAAAAAAAAAAAAATGCATTTACAAGGCAGAAAAAAAACTTCTGCTGCCAGCAAAAGTTTTGCAGCACAAGGAAAATATATGACTATGAAAAGGAATGAACTGAATTCAATTATTTCTATATAGTTTCACACAGAGCTCAAAAGGAAAACATAGGTTTAGTCATTTTAAATGTTGGATGTATTAAAGCTTATCTATCTATCTATTTATCTATCTATCTGTCTGTCTGTCTCTCTGTCTGTCTGTCTATCTGTCTGTCTGTCTGTCGGAATTAGCTAGGCTACCCCGTTCCAAAACACTGATAATGGAGCTTAAAATTAACTGCCATTTCACACAATAATTATATGAATATATTATATGAAGGTCAAAGGTCAGTTTATTTATATAGTGCATTTAAAAACAGCTAGTGTATACCAAAGTGCTGTACATATACAGAGTCTAGGACCAGCTACAGAAAAACAGTGAACTGTGAAGTAACAGTGAAGTTTATATTAATTATAAACAATTACTATAATAGAAATATAATAAATAAGTAACTGGAAAAATCAGGAAACTTTGTCTCTAAAATTCTTTGAGTGTCAACTGCTTTAATTTTTTGCTCACAGCTGATTGGTCCAGTTTGATTGCATCAGATATATGTCACTTTGCTCACAGCTGATTGGTCCAGTTTGGGTTTGCGATCTCTAACCCAGAATAAAACCTGCTCAGGGGCAGGGTAGCCATGTAGCGTAAGTTACCATGAGGATGAAACACTCAAAACCAACCCATCTTCTTGCGTGCGAAAACTCAAGAGTTTGCTCAAACTAAACATGAACTTTACTGGGTAAAAACTGAAACCGGCTTCGTGCTGCAGGCCACAAGACTGTTTTGTTTTCATCCTCATGTGTGTATTGACCCAGTTTCTGTCTCTCTTTGATTAGTTAGTTCACCTCTCTGTCCCTCATTAGCTTCCCTATTTAAGTTGTAGTCAGTTCACAGTTTGATTGTCCAGTCTACTTCGTCCCTACGCGTGTATCCTGCCTGCCTGTTCTGTGTATTAACCCCCTAGACTGTGTGCTTTGATCTTCATCTTCTTTGTGTGCTCATACACCGTAGCGTGACATCACATTTAATTAATAATGATAATAATACTATTATTATTATATTAATTGATATTTATTTAAATATTAACATTATTAAATATTAATATTTAAAACATATTTATAATATTATAGAATGTATTATTATTAATTAATTACATTTGATACATTATGCTTTATAATAAAATATTTTCTCTAATATTATGTTCACTTATATATGAGCATAAAATATATAAAGAATATTTCACTTCAAACTTTGTATATTATACAAATGTAATTTTATATGTTATAATCACATATTACTTTCACTTATATATTAAGATAAAATATATGAAGAATATATTTGTTGTGTTTGTCATTTTTTACAATTATAATTTTTGATAATGTCAGTTTTATTTTTATTTTTTCTTATTTTCATTTTTTTAGTACTTCAGGTTAACTAAATGAATGTGTGTGTGTTTGTTTGCGTGTGTGTGTGAGTGTATTTTTAAGTAATTGTAAAGCAATTTTAAGTAATTGTTTAGTTTTGATTAATTTTATTTAATTAATGAAAACAGGAACTATACAAATAAATACTAAAGATTAATGCAATGTATAATAGTATGTAACGTAAGTAAATAACTTTATATGTATATAAAAACACAAAAAGACAGATAAATCTTAGATCTGAAAATTATATACAGTATATAGTCAAATTTGCATGTAATATTCATCAGACTGTGTGAATGCCCTGAATCCATCTGAGGATAAAACTACAAAAACACTGAATCCAACACTGGACAAAACTACATTAAACATCTTTTCCACATGAATAGAACACATGCGGTATAAAGTACGCTGTCAGGCAGCTCTAGAGGAGGATTGATTCTGGCCACAGACGGATCTGATCCCTGAGGAGTCCAGCAGGATTCGGCCGTCAGATGGATTAGACTCATACTCATTAGTGAGCAGTGTGTGCTGGGAAACAGATGCTGCTCTGGTGAACGTGTGGAGTCTTTACTGAAACACTGGATGTGCAAATTAACATTCAAATACACACATACACACAGAGCCCTAGAGAGAAGGGCTGAAGTTAATTACACACACTCCTGTGTGAAGAACACTTTAATTTACAGTTGTGTAGTGGACGCACACACCACCATCTGAGTCCTGACAAACACACACTTACACCTGATCCTCACACACATCCAGTTCAGTTGTCTACATAGGGAACTACCTTCTAAGGAGATGTTCAAGTAAAACATGGAGTGCAAGAAATGTGACTTCCATTGATGTATTTGATAAGTTGATACTTTAATATGCATACAAATACAAAACACACTCAGAGCTATTCTGTTTCTATCTCATCTTCTTTCTGCTGGCTTCTCATCTTCTCCAGGTCAGGATGTCCATTATGACGTAAAAGCCATCTGCCCAAATATCAGACATTATCTGACTGTTTCCTGCTCCATTTCTCACAGACATACACGCTGTTATTTATTGCTCTCATACAGTGAGAGCTGATTGTATTGCCTGAAGATTCATTGTTGCTGCTGCTTTAATGTAATTTGGGAAGATGAGACATGCTTGTGAAATATTCTCATCATTTATATTGAGTGTTTTTGTTGACTTTCCTTACCTAACACCACATGACTTTATACACAGATCTGTATGTATTGTATGTGCTCCAATGAGTCTAAACAGGTAAAGTACACACAACCTGTAAACATTTTGGAAAAATTACTTTGGATGAAGAAAAATAGTTTTATTAAGATTTTTTTTGGATTGCAGCAATATTTTAATATATTTAATATTTCTTCCCAAATTCTCCTCCGTTATATTAAAAATGATGATCTATTATTTTACTTTTAAAGTGTTTATAATGGTAGTATTTTTTGCACTGAATTTAATTTATTAAAACTAGGGATGGGTACTGTTCACCGCTGGGTACCGTGCATCCCCCCCAACCCTTCTGTTTTTTGGCAAACAAACTGAGGTTTACTGTTGAAATCAATAAATGGAAGAAAAATTGTGTGAATATTCCTTTAAAAATAATTAATATGCCAATAATTGTATTTTTTTCTACAATTATGTGATTAATCTGGTTGTAATATTAATTTTTATCATTTAATTGTTTTATTTAAATTTGATAAAAATTTATATTTAAAGACGTACATTATGCTTGTATAAAAGTAATACAAGGAGTAATAGATTTCTGTTACATATTAAACCGTACTTTTATTTGTGCCAGGTTGCCTATGAAGTTCCTGTGTGAATACAGTATGATGATGCTAGTTTTCTCTCAAATGAAATGGTAAAATTTGCCAAGGTGGACACTTAACAGCAGCTCTGGACATTAAGCTTTTTGTGTTCATGCTGTCATATATAGTGAGACGCACTGGCCGGAAATCACCTTAGCACCAGCACTCACACACTTGCTTCAGTATTTGTGTAGAAAAACACAACCCGTGTTTCCGCCATTCATACAATACAATACAAATTTTATTTCTATACGCACACTTTAAAACAACTTGCCGCTGACCAAAGTGCTTTCCCCAGCAACATTTATATACAGTCACACAAACCAGATTTCAACATTAAAATGTAGTAAAAAACCTGGTCCCTCTAATCTAATTTCTAAAAGCTCTATCAAAAAGGTACTACGATTTCAAATCTAGACTCAAAACCATCCACAGATGGGCAAGATTTAATGTTGCATCACTGGGAGAGGGTTTCCATAATCACGCTTTTTTGATTGTTCTACAAAATCGCGTTTTGGGAACATGAATCCATCTAATTCGAAGATCTCAGGTTTCTTGAATTTTGATAAGGAATCACATAGGGTCAAACAATAGATTTTGGTACTCTCGCAATGCCATGCCAATGCTTTTAAAAACATTAGCAAAAACACTTGAACGATTCAATTCTAAAATTCTACAGCAACCACCAGTGTCGTAAGAGAAACCAAAACTGGAGTAATTCTCTCTCGTCTTCTATGTAACACAAAAATGGCGTTGTGCGAGTCAAAAGTCTGGCTGCATCGCACACTTTGTACTAATTAAAAAACGACGAGATAACTGACCCTGAGAAATAACCTATATATACAGAATTACCAGTAATTGATCCGTGATGACACAAAGCATGAATAATAGTCTCCAGATCCTTATAAGAGGGAGAAATGTTTTCAGTTTAAAAATAATTCTGAGTTGATAAAAGGCACCCTTAACAACCACTAGTAACCTGTTTATCTAAAACTAAGGCTGAATCCATTATAACACCCAAATTCTTAACGTGATCTGAAACACTTTCCCTTGGAAGCAGAAGAATGGTCCAAAACAACACACTCAGGGAGGTGGGGCGGGTTACCTTATTGGTATTAAGATGAAGAAAATTGCTTGCCAACCAGGCTCTTATCTCACCTTAACACTGAGCAAGTCCATCAAAGAACTGAGAACCATTTGGATCTATTTAAAAATATAACTAATAAAAATCTACACAAAAATGATACATAATATTATATTTACAAAAACTGAGCCCAAAGGGCCCATATATAATGAAAATAAAATAGGCCCAAGTATAGACCCCTGTGGCACACCACTATGTAATTTAGCTGATGTAGAACTCAGATCCCCAAGACAAACCAAGAAAGATCTATCTTTTTAAAATATGATTTAAACCATTCTAGGGTAGTACCCTTAACACCAGCATCTTCCAAACACTGCAATAAAATACCATGATCAACGGTATCAAAAGCAGCTGTGAGATCAAGTAAAATAAGAATAACTACCTTTCCTACCTTTCCCAATAAAAATATCATTAAAAAAAAACCTTAAGAAGGGCGGATTCTGTACTATGAAGAGACCTAAAACCTAACTGGAACACATCTATAACAGCATTAATATCTAAATATGATGCAAGCTGAGACAGAACAACCTTCTCTAAAATTTTCGATAAGAAAGGTAGTACTTAAAACTGTATAGTCCAAATTTGGTTTCTTAAGAAGTGGCTGCACTGGTGCAGTTGTTTAAAGAAAGCAGGAAAAGCCATTCCATTAATTAATTCTACTATTAAAAAGAGATTGAAGATTTACCTAAAAGATCAAACAATTTTAACAACAGCCGAGGAGGAAGAGTATCAGACAGATGTGCAGCAGGTGTAGTGTGCCTTAATATATACTCCAACTGAGGTTAAGAAATACGTTCAAAACTACTAAATGAACTCTGATGATTTAACTTCTAGACAATTAGTAGGAGCAGGAAAATAATCTTTGACCGAAGATTATCAACTTTGTTTCCAAAAAAATGCAAAAAAATCTTCATATCTTTTGAGTGGCCTCTAGACAATTAGTAGGCGCAGGAAAAATCACTTTAGTAATCATATTAAATAAATATTAGGCTTGTTTGAGTTCTTATTAATTATACTTGAGAAATATTTTGCTTTTGCACCCTTCACAAGTGCAATCTCATCTAAAATTTCTGTACAAACCGAATTAAAAGAATTTGATTCCCTGTATTTTAAAGGTGCAATCTCATCTAAAATTTCTGTACAAACCGAATTAAAAGAATTAAAATACCCATCCACACTAAGGTCATGACAGAATGATGAGGCTAAAAAGGCCTCTGAAAATCGAACAACAGCTGAAATATTTTATAAAATGAGTGAAGTGGCCAGACCTATTGCTTACTGTATTCAGCGAAGGAAATGCAGCATCAAAAACAAACAAACAGATGATCAGAAAAACAAGCATCATTTTACACCAGCATTAGTAATAGAGAGACCCAAGGGCAAGACAAAATCAAGAGTATGGCCAGCTCCATGAGTAAATCCTGACACAAACTGAGTAAAATTAAAGTGAATCGATCAACTGCAAAAATTCACTAGCCAATGGCTTAGAGGGACAGCACACATGTATATTAAAATCACCAAGTATAAGAAGATTATTAAAGGTAGGAACTGTGACAGATAAAATCTCTGAAATTCATCAATAAAATCCTTATTATACCTTGGAGGTCTATAAATAAGTGCACATAACAATGAAGAAACAGAATCAACCCTAAATAATTGTATTTCAAAAACTAGTATATTTCCTGGATGGCAGTTGACTACATTTAAAATGATTTTCGTACACTGTTGCCATACCTCCACCTCTTCCAGAAGTTCTAGGCAAATTCAGAAAATAGATACTTAAAAGGACAAAGTTCAGACAAAGGACTTGAGTCCAACGCATCAAGCAAAGTTTCAGTCACAAAAAGGAAGTCCAAGTTATTTGATGAACAATATTCATTTGAAAATAAAAGTTTTATTCACCATGGGCCTCGCATAATGCAACGCCATCTTAACTGAGATTCTGTTATCAACTTGTGGAAAATTCATGCACGAGATTCAACTTGTTTGAGCGATCAAAGATTGCTGACATTTACTCCTCCATTCTGATTACGCGGGAAAGCCATTGGCCATGCCAATAAGCTGGAAGCATCCCATTAAGCTCAACAGGAACCAACCATGAGCATTTTAATTCCCCAAAGATGGAATAGTCCATAGAGGCACCAAAAAATTATTTTTGGGAGGCCAAAAATTGTTTTATATTTAATCAGAAGTCCTCCTCATTTCCCATGTTTTTTTACGACCTTTCTTCCTTTGGCATGGGAACACCGTCGCTGAAGCAGCTCCACAGGAACTGAAAGTAACACCGTGGGATGAGCGAAACTACGGTGACAAGCGTCCCAGGATCCCAACGCCTACATAGATGTCCGAATGCTTATAAGAGATTAACGATCGTAGCACAACATGTCTTTCCCACTTGGCAGAAGGCAACCAAAAGCACCAGGGTTGAACAGGTACATAATAGACATAAACAGGCAAATAAATTCCATATCCAAAGCCTGACGGCATGCCGGCAAACACACTGGCGCCATCTTGACTACAGAGGCAAGCAGAACATGCAGGATTCATATCTAAACCATCTTTTTGCATTTTAATATTCACAGAAACTAGTTCATATCGCAATTCGAATTACAGTGGCAGACCTACTTTTGATTTATTTGTCTAAAAGTTTACGAATTCAGTGGCATTCCGCTCTATAGAGTACATTATGTTTTATATAATAGACTCCGTGATCCCCCGTCGACATTTTCACAGAAACCATATGGCCCTAGAAATGTAACCACACTTCAGAACATTTCAGCTTGCCCTGTGTGTTGTTTGAACGAGTTGCAGGGGGGAACATCAAGTCACAGGGTTCTGTCTTTCTCTCTCTGTAGCTTATGCGCCCAGATGCATTCTTAGGTACCGAAATTTTACACCGATTGATTTAACGTGAATCGGTACTCTGTAGTACCAACGCAATTCGTTCTGCAATCGGCACCCTTAAAAGTAACGAGTTCAGTACCCAACACTAATTAAAACATAAATCGTTGAGTCAGTGCCGGTAGCCATGTGGGCATTGTGTGCTGACATATTGTGCTGACAAGAACAAATCCTGCCTCATGGACCTTTCCCGCTTCCACCCCCGTCTATCTCTCACTCACTTCCTGTCATATCTCTACTGTCCTGTCAATAAAAAAATGCAAAAAAAAATGCAAGGAAAAATGAAAAAAATGCCACAAAAACATAAATCATCGTGAAAAAGATAATTTTCTCTATTTGTAAAAAAGGCCAAACTAAAAAAAACAAAAAAAAAAAAACAATGTAATATATTATTATTATATTTATAGTTGCTATGTTTATAGATATTAAAGGATCAGTTCACTTTCAATTTAAAATTTCCTGATAATTTACTCACCCCCCATGTCATCCAAGATGTTTATGTATTTATTTCTTCAGTCGAAATGAAATTACGGTTTTTTGATGAAAACATTCCAGCAGGTAGTAGACGTCATGCAAACGGAAAATTACAGTTTCAATGCAGCTTCAAATGGCTATAAACCATACCAGACGATGAATAAGGGTCTTATCTAGCGAAACGATTGGACATTTAAAAAAAAATAATTAAAAGTGTATATGCTTTATAAACACTTTTCTCTCACTTCTGCCGACTGTCAAAACCGGAAGCTGGATGATGTAGCACGTCAGCGTTGCGTGATTAGTGACGAGCAGCAGAGAGAGAACAAAACAAAACGCCGTTCACGAATTTGAAGCACAAAACAAGGATTTATTAAGGAAAATGTCAGAGGATTTCGATATAAGCCAAGAGGAGACTGGTTTTCCTTTGCTAAAGTAAGGAAACGTTGTTTCCTTTTCTCCTACATTTCCCAGAGGCACACGCGTGGCCCATACGTGCTACGTCATCCGCAGGAACGGCTTCCGGTTTTGACAGTCAGCAGAAGTGAGAGAAAAGTGTTTTATAAAGCATATACAATCTTTTTTTTGTTGTTGGTTTCTTTTTTTTTAAATGACCAATCGTTTTGCTAGATAAGACCCTCTGGTATCATTTATAGCCATTTGAAGCTGCACTGAAACTGTAATTTTGACCTTCAATACATTTTGAAGTCCACTGAAGTCCACTATATGGAGAAAAATCCTGGAATGTTTTCATCAAAAACCTAATTTCTTTTCGACTGAAGAAAGAAATACATTAACATCTTGGATGACATGGGGGTGAGTAAAATGTCAGGAAATTTTCATTTGAAAGTGAATTAATCCTTTAAAGTCTTTTTTTTTTTTCGTGACCTTTAAATATCTTAATTCACCCAAAGACTGTAAACCTGTTTACATTTAGCCAATATTCAAATCTTATTTAGGTGTGTTAGAGATGTTGGTCAGAGTTGTCATACCTTATAAAAAACACTCACTAATTTTGAATCTTCACCAGATGCAATGCGTAATGAAATATGCATGCCTCCAACAACAACAACAACAACAAAAAAAAATCTCAAAACAAGACATAACATGTCATGAAAAACACACATTGTGCCTCAGGTTCTGCACATCTTGCTGTATTTTCAACAGAAAATTCATTTTAAGGTTTATTAGCAGACTATTGTAATGAGAGTCGACACCTTATGACCACCAAACTGAAGCTTAAAAGAAACAGGACAACAACCCAAAACACAGACTAAGTCAACAACAGATGAATCCTCCCTCACATATCTACATTACTATGTAGGAAATGCATAATGCTGCACAAATACATAAAGAATGAAAGCATGGTTTCAGGTAAGGCAGTAGTGCTGTTGCCGCCATGTTGTGGAGACTCTGTGTGTTTCTATGCGAAAGCAAAATAACTTTATTTGACCTTTCAAAAAGTGAATACAGTTAAGAAACAGTGGTTAAAATGTATTTACAACACTGTTCCAGAACAGTGCAAACCAAATGTTTGTGTGCAGCTCATTTTACAGAGGACAGTTTCCTGAACCTGAAAGAGTACAATGCAGCAGTGCACAAAGGCTGTTTGTAAAAAATGGGGCAATTTCAACTTTGCTACAGGACAATTTGGTGCTTCTGAATCAGAGACTGTAAGTATGTTTTATTATTTGCTACTGACTGTTTAAATGGCAACGTGTAGAGTAACACACGTTGTTTCCGATCTATGTGCATTCAGATTTTTTGATATGGTATGGTAAAACTGACAACATTATTATCTGTCTTTCTAATTGCTTTGGAAGCAAATGTTTGTGGTTATGGTAAAGGTCATTACATTTCCAACACAAGTTTAAGATGTTTGGCCAATAACAATGCATTGAGTCCACTGACCTATGAGAGCGCACTAACTATTCAGAAGGAGAGGCTTTGTAAAAATTATGTGTTTTAGAAAAACTGGGCAAAGAGGAGTTACAATAATGTATTGAATGTGAAAAATAATGTGTTTTTTCAACATTAAAGCTTGCTAACATATTCTATCTCACCCGATACACAAAATAATGATCTTTGAAAATTGCATCATATGAGCCCTTTAACATAAGAAAACAGACCTTCTGGAGTGTAGCAATCAGAGTCCTGACCTCAAACCTGCTGAAATGCTGTGATATCACCTTATGAGAGCAATTCACACCAGATATATCAAGAAAACCGCTAAAATGAAACCACTTTGGTGCTAAATTCCTCCAAACCATGTGCAGGTCTGATGCACAATTACAGGAAACCCTGTGTGGAGGTTATTGCTTTCAAGAGTAGCACAAAATCACTAACAGCAATTACAATAATAATAATAATAATAATAAAAATTAAATCAACACATGCATTTACTTTACATTAAATAAACATTTAAAATACATTTTTAAAAAATCTATCTGCCAGTAGGGTCAGAAAAATAATCTTGTTTTCCCTTTGTATTAAGTTTATTTTTCTAAACACACTTACAGATTTTTTTAAGCATAAGATACTTTTTTTTTTATAAATTTTTTTAGAAATCAAGACTTAATATCTTATGCAATTTTGATTCTCAGGTAAATGTATCTTGATTTAAGAAGTTTTATATATTGTATTTGTGCTGGAAAACAAAACAAACAAACAAACAAAAAACACTTAAGAAAATATTGTCCCTTTTTTTATTATTTAGTTGTAAAATGTAACGATGTTATCACCCAGCTTTTTATGTGAATTAGATATAAAAGTACGTCCAACTTTATCTGCATAAATACAGTATATATGTGTAGGGCAATATGTACTATATAACAAATACCAACTGCTTGATTGCTTCTATCGTTACAAAATGTAAAATATTTTAGCATCCTGGTCTAATCTGTTACAGTAAATGTGACTATAAGGCATGAAGATATTAAGATATTATAAACATTAACATCATTTGATGTTAGAAACAATGTATATAAAAAAAAACGCTACATTTGTACTTTAATATATAACACATTTTTGTTTGTTTCTTACCTTAAACTCCGTCTCTATGTTAGCAAGTCGTGCGAGTTCATTGCTGAGCTCTAGTGCGGTCAGCGGATCTTCGCTGGACAGTGACAGGTAGGCGGCGCTAGCAAGCCCTTTATATGCATTCATGCGCGATCTGGAGTGACTGAACGAGTCCGCGTCTCTCTGTTTCTCTGTGCACTCGTAGCACTTGCAGAAGTGTCATGGCGGCCCGCTCGCGATCCTGGCGCCCTTCATCAGCCGGATGTGTACGATCTCGTACTCCTGACAGCTGCGCGGCCAGAATCAACCGGGTGTCACATCATGCGAAAAACCGGTCCCATCCTCATCGTAAGCATAGAAGTCGTCGTCCCCTCAGTTTTCCTTTTCCTGCTCCAGCGGGCTCAAAGTCAGTCTCAAACCACACGCGCGAATGCCGAGATGAGCCAAAATGGCTCCACGATTCGCACGTAACCTTTGATTGATCGCCAAAAGAATCGCGTCGCCAATGCGTGCCATCCCGTCCGTTCTTTAGCAAGAGCTCTGTGAACCTCCAGGGTGCTCGTTACCCGACTGCTAACTGCAGCGCGTTTTGCCCCATGTAGTCTACACAGTTGAAAATTAAGCGTTTTGGACTCATCCAGCATTTTGCGCGACAACGGGAGGAATGTTTACCGTAACTCTGCTGCATCAAGGAAACGCTCCTCCTCTGCCGTGAGGCTGGTGCCGCGTTCGTTGAACATGTAGCAGGGCTCGGATGGCTGCCGACGGCCCTTCTCTCGCAGGTGGTGTGCCTGCGATGCATGATGACCTCTGACCTGAGAGAAAAAGAATATATATTACACACATAAAAATCTTTTCTTGGAAAGGAATAGTTGCATAATTTTTTTTTTTCTTTGTTAACAAAAGTATTCTTGTAGCTTCATACATTGCAGTTGAACCACTGATGTGTCACATGCCGACTATTTTAACAATGTCCTTATACCTTTCTAGGCCGTGAATGTGTTAGTTGCGTTGCGGTCTATGGGCGTGTCATAAAGCTCTCTCGCATTTCATCAAAAATATCTTAATTTGTGTTGCAGAAGATGAAACAAAAGGTCTTATGGGTTTGGAACGACATGAGGAGTGATAATTAAGGACAGGTGTTTTCATTTTTGGGTGAACTATCCCTTTAACAGAAGTTAAAAGAGTCTATAAAAAATCTTCAGTCTTCATTGCTAAGGTAAAATTTCTAATTTTCATTTAGTTTAAGTTGAAGTTCTAAAATTACTAAAACTAAAACTGAAATAAAAATTTAAAAATACTATATAGACACTTAAATAATAACAATAATAATAATAATAACAATAATATTTAAAACAATTACTAAAACCTCAAAATATTAATTAAACACTATGTTCATAATGATACTAAAATAACAATGATTTTTAACATCATCAAGAAAAAATCACAACTACGCTGGTAAAAGGTTGCTGCTAAATACTGTAGCTTAAATGAGTGTGTTTTAATTTCAACTAGTCTAATCTGTTCTGCTCATTGCCAACAGCACGAGATTCAATCCATGACTGTTTGTTCGATAGACTGACATCTAAAATGCCAGTCACAGCTCTCCTTTTAGAAAGTTTTGCTAAATTGGCCTTCATGCCCACATGGGACTGTCTGACCTCTGATTGGCCCAATATAATCAAGGACATCAGAGATCAGCTTGGGGCTCTGCCGTGCTTTCAATGGAACCTTAACATAGACAGACACGTGATGGTTCAAACAGTAGGAGCAAAAGCTAAGAAATTGCCGCAATTTCAACCACACATTTCCGTTTTTATAAATTTCCTGTCCAGAAAAGAGTCTGTGTGAATCAGTTTCCTATGACGGGTTTTTCCATCATAAAACACCAAGAGGGTGAATAATATCTCACACTGTAAAATTGACATGAATTGCAGGATGCAAAATGTGTTTGTAAGAATCTCAGATCACACACTTTTAGTGTAGCCCTCTTGGTCACAGTCCTTGTTCTAAAATTGCAACACAGATGCAATTAAGGAGAAAACAGATTACGACTCAGAAAGCAACTTTTACACTCAACCAACTGCTTATACATAGCATAGATACATAGATGCACTCACATGAAACAATACATGTGCAGTGAGCAGATCAATAAGGTCATCTGGATGCATGCTGTGCTTGCTCTGAACATGAGCATAGATATTCATACTGCGGCAAATCACAGAGAGTCACAACTGCTATAAAACAAAAAACACTCTCTAGCTTTTACACACACACAAACCGCCCAGAGAAAGAATCACAAAGTTTCTCAGCTAGCTAGACACACCAATGCAGCATATGTTGTTTAATTATTGGGGTTTGTAAAGTCAAGCATAACTATTGCTGTTGCTCATATTTATGTTTATGATGTGATCAGACCTCTAACACTAAGTATGAAAGTCCAGTGTGTGCATCATGCGATGTTGAGGAGAGTGTGCTGGTGCTTTACTAAGTGATCAGACATCAGACATTGAAAGACCTAAGACTACTGGACTACTGAGAGGAAGAACACACCTAGCAACCCGCGTCGCCCCTGGACCACCTTAGCACCCCATTTAAGAATAATGTCCTGGAACTACCCTGAATACTCAGCAAGGCAACCACCAACAACAAACCAAAACCACCAACACCCTGGCAACCACCCTGAACAAGCTAAAATCACCTAACAATGCCCTAGCAAAACTCTAACAACCACCTAAGTGTGTCCCGTCAACACCCTATTAGCTGCCCTGAACACCTTAGCAATCACTTAGGAATGCCCTAGCAACACCCTAACAACCACCTAAGAATGTCCCAGCAATGCATTAGTAACAGCCCTGAACACCCTATCAATCACTTAGGAATGCCCTAACCACCACCTAAGAATGTACTATTAACACCCTAATAACTACTTAAGAATGCCCTAGCAACAGTCCAACAACCACCTAAGAGTGTCCCAACAACGGCCTAATAACACCCCAAACACCCTAGCAATCACTTAGAAATGCCCTAGCAACACCCTAACAACTACCTAAGAGTGTCCCAGAAACGCCCTAGTAACCACCCCAAACACCCTTGCAATCACTTAGGAATGCCCTAGCAATGTCCTGGGATCCACTCTGGACGCCCTAGTAACCCACCCTATAAATCCACCTAAGAATGCCTTAGCAACACCCAAAAACACCATCATAAAAAACCCCAATCACAACCTAACAACCACTAAAAAATGCCAAACAAAAACTACCATAAAAACCCCAAGAAACAAACTTAGCTGAACAACCAACCAATAATGAACTCCCTAGCAACACCCTAACAACCACTTAAGAATACCCTAGCAACACACTAATGGAAATAGAATAGTCAGCAAATCACTTAGGAATGCCCTAGCACATTCCTAAACAACCCACTTAAGAATTGCCTACAACACACAACACCCTACTGAAACCCCAACACCTAAAAGTCCTTAAGTCGCATTAAATGCAAATTGACTTGACCTTTACTTACTTTACTAGAAGTCGGGGTCACATGGTTAGTCTTGATGTCAACAATAAATCTGTGCAAGTTTAGTTTTTTGTAAATCTGTAATTCAAAAAATCATCTTGAGCATTATTTCGCTCTCTGCAAATGCAATTCTTAAAATAAAAATGAGTCAAATGCGTACTCCAGTGTGACGACGGCTTGGGCAGAACAGGCTCCTTAACACCCCAGTACGAAACAACCCCGCAGCGATGCCAATCCACTGGTATAGTACAGAAATGCTATGGACGTTAGTACGTAGAGCACAAGAACAGATACATGCCACAAATCCCAGCACACATCACACCACCCAATCCATCTGCATAGTGCGATGTCAATCCTCAGATGAACGTCAACCAATCACGTTTGCAGCAAGTAACACAAGAAAAAGAACACTTGATAATATATAAAGTCAGCAGCAACTTCCCGTATCACGCGGAACTTAAGAAATGCCCTAGCAACAGCGCGGTTAGCAACACACCCCTGCAATGGCCAGTAAAACCAACCCAATAAGACGTGTCCCCAGCAGCACCATAGTAAACCACCATGAACACACTGGCATGATCACTAGGAATGCCCCTAGAAGATCCTAACCAACACCACTCAGGAGATGCACTAAGCAACCCAACCAGAATGCCGCACGAACATGCTAACAACTGAGAATCTATTAGCGAATGCCATGGACAAACTAAACTAGCAATACATCATGCAAATAGCTTGGCAAACCAAGCACCACAAGTGTTCTTGGAGAAAAGAAGTATAAAGTGTAGGAGTGATGAGTTTGCAGTGAGATGTCAGTCTCAGGTCAGGATGGGCAGGCAAGAACCGCGTCGCCTTATAAACTCTCGCTCCTGCAGAGACGAATAAAAGAGTGACGTGATAACAGAGAGCGGACAAGAAACAGTGTGACTTCCCTGAATGAAAGCCAATCAAACAGAATAACTCCCCAAAATGGAAATCAATTAAAAAGACCTTGACTCCCACAGTGTACATGAAAGATAAACAAGATTGGGGCGCACAAGTGTGATGATGTGTGAGGGTCATACACAGATACTCCAGATCAGTCTGGGTCTCTCTCACACACAAACCCTTACATGTGACACAATAACCTGCATCGTGTTTTTAACTTTTACATAAAGTCTGTGTCAGATTAAATGTGACCAATATCTGCGGCACCAGCTCTACAAAAGTTGCATAAAAAAAAAAAAAAAAATCTGAGGAAAATGTAAGCATTGTTTAACTTTTATGGTTTGCACCGTGCCACATAACATGGTTCATGCATCTATAAACCAAATGTAAAAAAACAAAAAACAATTTAAATTCACCTTGTGTCACTTTGTTGCTAGGGTGTTCGTTGGGTGTGTGTTGCTAGTGTAGGTACATCTTACTGACTTCAGAGCCCAACTCCGTAAGTTCCTATATGGTATTCTGGGTCTCGAGTCAGTCTTTCTACACATATATGATTGAGCACAAATTTGCTTTTATGCCAGGTTTTCCCAAAATGGGGGGTTTGTTACGTAATGAAAAGTAATATTTAATTTTATAGTAAAAGGACGGAGGTTGAGGACAGATTGAAACATGAGCGTAAAGTGCGAGATAAAGAGTGAGGGACCCCTCTTTACAAATGCTATTGAAATGAGACAGATTCTGCTGTTGAATATAAAAAGATTAAAACAGGTGAGGAACCACTTACAAAAAAAACAGGAAAACACCCCGGAACGGAAAGGCTGCACCAGGGAGTAGTAGTAACTGTTTTGTATTCCAGGGACAAGGAACCAAAACACCTCTCAAGCACCTATAGCAAACAACACAGACACACAAAAAATAAAATGTTATTTAATAGTATATAACAATTCTAAAATACACTTGATGAAACATTAAAAAAAAAATCTAAACAAAAAATACACAAAAATTCTAAAATACACTTGAGGTGACCTGATCCTATTTGCTATACAACACAGACACACAAAAATACACAAGAAGTACATTCTGAGGCAGCATCCCAACAAATTGCAACCCTCACAAGAAGCACATGAGAGGCCATGCATACAACAAAAAAAATAAAATAAACCTACATAACCTAAATCAAAAATAAACCAAACAAAAAACAACAGATCTAAGATGGGACAGTTAACTGTTAAGCACACAACACATACGCGCACAAAATACATAAATACCTCGATTCTGTAGTCCATTTTCGCCTGACTAGACTGAACATGGCTTGTAGCAGTACCCTTCTGTAAATTTTCTTCAATCATGGTTTTTATGAATTCAGAATTGTTTAGTAGTTGGGCAGGCTTATTCAAAGCCCAAAATCGGAAACATTATTATAAACATGGATGAGAGATTTAGAAAAGTAAACTGCATGATCTTCTACTGGCAACGTTGTCACATTAAAATGTGGTTGTGTTATGAACCTGTTGTTTTTTTTTTTTTGTTTTATGAGTGTCAGCACTATTTTATAACACTCTCCATGTCATGCATAAACAAAAAGGGGGGGGGCGAGGATAATAATTTCATTTTGACTATGATAAATGTACTATATAAAATTAATAGAATATCATATAATAATTATATATGAATTTTCTACTTGTAATTATTCCATTCATTAATAATTTGAGCAGGATAAAAAAAACTATATTAATTCAGGTCTGCCATTGTTCTTTCCAAACTCACTGATTTATATAGATTAATGAATATTAATATTAGTCATTTATTCATTTGATTGACTTTCAATGATTGAATATAAAAGCTACAATATGTAAAATAGTAATTCCACCCCAAACAATAAAAAAAGAAAAAGAACGACAAAGACTCTTGTTGCTTTTCAAAACCCATAGACTTCGAGGTTTCGTTACAAGTATCGGCATGCATAAAGTGACACGAAATAACAAATATGCGGAAAAACCCGAATGTACTGCGGGGGGGCGATATGTCTTTATATATGGAGAAATTACATGGTGCCAATGGAAAGAAAAATGCGCGACGGCAAAGCGCCACAAATATGACACAAAAAAAGCCTAAAACTGGACTAGGGTCTAAATTTCTGCTAACACAAAGCGAACTTAGTAAAGCGGGAGCTTCTACACTAATGAGCACTGAGATGATGTGCACAGAACCGCGGAGCGCGAGGGAGAAGCGCATAAACGACTATGCAAAGAAAGGACGGTTTCCGAGAGATAAGCAAAATGAACAAAAAAACATCACAGGTTACCTGGGTCTGGGAATGTATGCAGAAAACACACACACACGACCATTGAACCACAATGTAGTGGGCCAGTTTGATTCTCAGTGGTTTCAAGACAGATACTGACAGACGGAGGAATCCGCAGACTACATACAATCGCCGGGAGACTGGAAGATGATGACAGAATCAAAGACACAATGGGACAAGGGAAGTAGACTCATATGACACCATGAAAACTGCTTTTGGGGAAAATACTGTAGCTGCCTACCATGAATATGCAACAAGATCGAACCAAAAATCACAAGATGAAATGCGTGCGACTATTGACGTGGAGATTAATGCAGATATCGGATGCTGCCTGCAGTAGCATTACCACTGGAGCGGATCGGGATGATGATGACACAGAACAAACTTGTCTAGAATATTGGCAGGGATAGGATGTCTTACGAAGGGGTACACAACCGCAGGCTGCAGGCAGCGTTTGAGGACCAGAAACCCAACAAAACGACGGTTCTCGTAGTGCCTCTGTAATAAAAATCGCTGCACTTTTGCATCGAGGATAGAGGCTAAGATATTCACACTTGTAAGCTAAATAGTCAAACTGTCGAGGGGTACAAACATCGAGAAAAATACAATATTAGAAAAAGAGGGTGGGGTTGAAAAATGTACTAAGATGCGACTAGCCCTGTGTCTCGCCACAAACAACGTCAAGCTGGTGTTGCTGGAGGTGTAAACACAGCGTCAGAAAACGCATGCGCAACGACACTAGGAACGTCGATGAAGAAACTTCGGCCATTCGCAAAAAGGGAGGGGCTAAAGGAAATCAGAACACACTAAGGGGTTAACAAAACTGATAATAGATAGATAGTAGTCCTTACTAACTCTTCAAAGCTAGCACAACATACATAAAACTCAAATTAAAAATAAAAAAGCGCCACACTAACACGGACGACAACAACTGAAGGTTCTAAATGAACCAAGAAAAACTCACAAAATCAACTTAGTACACTTATAGCGGTTGTAAAGGAGAACATTATAAATAACGATACAAACATTTATAGATGATTATTATTATCATTTAGGATAGGCTTTAATTGAAACAAAATTATATATATTCACAAATAGGCTTATAAAGTAATAACATAAATAATATAATAAGAGACTACGAGGATGCGTTGGGGCTATCTCCAAAGTATCACTGTAAAAGTTAAAACAATAGGCTTGTTATTACCCCACTAGCTTGCCCTCTTCCGAATACAACATAAAGAGCATATGACTTTGGAAGTTTGGACATTGACGTCGGTCGTACAAAATTTTTTGACTTGGAATAAACCAGTTACGGAATGAAGATAGGGTACGTTACCACATGGAAGCAACCATTTTTTAGGGGCTTCCTAGACAAACATTTCACAGTGATCACGTTACAGAGTCTGAAGGTTGGACTCCACGTGTACGGTGGAGCGCAGCTGTTACGGGGTAACGATTCAACTCCTTCCGGGCTTGCTCGTTTTCTCATGTCGTCGGCTGGTGTGGGGCAGAGGCGCCGCCGCTGTCCGCGGTTCTGGAAGACCGTCGCGCACACGGAGACGCGGCGGCCGCAGCATCACGCCCTATACGCGCCCGGCGAGGCGCACGATCAAGTCCAGCGGTAATCGCTGGGAAAACGCCGCTCTGGGTCGCGAGTTCCGTGTTTTGCGTGGCGTATCAGTGGGCGCAGAATTTGCCCTGCGCTATCAGGGCGGTCTCGGCGTCTGGCTGCGGGGAGGGACGAGGTCTGAACGGCAGGAGGAGCTTGAGAGGATGGCGGGAGGGACTAGGAAGAGGAAGGCACGGAGCCCCTCGCCATATCCGTCAGACATCGGTTCGTTTTTGTTGAGAGCTTCGTTGCTTCCGCATCCTGAGTGAAGGGAAAAAGGGGCTTCCTGAAAACTGAGGACGCGCCAAAACTTCAGCAACAAGGGGGAGCAGAGTTTTTTAACCCCACCACACACCCAAGGACACGCAACCGCACGCACACTCAAACAATCATCAGATGAGCGAGCATTGAAACACACACACAGGACACTATACACATAGCTGTGTCATTACACATTACGAGAAACAAAGTATAGTCCGTGATGAAATATTTATCGTTCCATACCGTATTAGTTTTTTCGTGCTTCTGTGGGAAACACAAAAGGAAGAATTCAGCGAAGAATGCGATGAGCTGCTCTTTTCCCCCAATTCAATTACACTGAAAAAAAAGAAGCTTTTCCTGTGAAAGTCTTACTTGGAACGGGTCACTCAGCCAACTTTTTATGAGGGTTCAAAAAGAAGGTAATCCACATTTTCAGAAAATTTCCTGAAGTGTTTTGTCCTTGAAAAATATGAACTGGTTTATTTTAGGCGTAAAATACCACTCCCCCCCCCCCCCCCCCCAAAAAGCCCCCCCCCCCCCAAAAAATAATACATAATAAATTAAAATTAAATTTAGCTACAATGTTACCATCAAAACCATCCAAGATGTAAGTCTTAATGATTTGTTTTCTTCAGGGGAAACAGATTTGGAGGACATTTCGCCTTAACCTCATTTGCTCACCAATAGATCCTTTGCATTGAAGGGGTGCCGTTAGAATGAGAGTCCTAAACAGATGATACACACCATCACAATACTCCACAAAATAATCACATGCATTCAATCCATTCAGTTAACAAGGTTGTGAAGTGGAAAAAGCTGCGTGTTTGTGAGAAGAAAAACAAACCCATCATATAAAGCCTTTTAAACTACCTTTGCTCCTCTGGGGCAAAAATATAAGTCAATAATCAATATATAATGTTTTGCCTCTCCATTGATTAACGGCCATTCCCTGTTGTCCTCATCGTATCATGAATCGCATCCCATCATATCTGTTTTTGGTTTGTAAACATTGATTGATCTGTACTTCGATTCTCTTCTCATGATCCATACAAGCCAATTTTTCCACTGGACGGTGGATGCTTTATATGGGATTATGGACTTGTATTTTAGCTGGAAGCGACAATATGAAGTTCATGATGGATTTATTTAGTATAGTGAAAAAACAGACAGAAAATCTATCCATCAAAAACACCCTGTTTAGTATCTTTTCAACCACAAAACCCCAACAAGTTCAAACACTTACTCTTTATAACCTAAATAAAAAACTGAATGGTTGTAACATCTGCAAGTGAGTCCAAGGACTTTAATCAGAAGAGTGACCGTGGTGGAAAAACATATCTAGGTGCTTGGTTTCAGAGGTGAAATGCTTCATGGTCAAACACTTTAAAGCTCAGTGAGCGCCTGAACAAATAAATCAACAATGGTCAGTATTATTAACCTGGAGATATCAGGGTTTGCAGAAATGTGCAGACCTGTGCCCGTTTGTTGTTTGTAAAATGCAAAACACTGCAAAATTATCTTAATCTGTATTTTTGACCTTGCTTTACAGCACAGTATATTAAACATTTCTTAAATCATGATACAATTCTCGAGAGTCAAAATTGCTTTTAAGATATTTACAACTTGTTTTCTGAAAAATCTAAACTAAGTGAAGGGGTCAAAAAATAAACTTTAAATTCAAAATGGAAAACAAATTGTAATCACTGGGTCCCGGGTTCTTCTTTTAAGCCAACAAATGAGGATTTTTCAAAAAAACAAGACTTTATACTCTATCAATGCTTCTCAAATAAATGTTTAGAAAATAAAAAACTTAAACAAAAACCCCACTGGCAGATTTTATTGTTGTTGTTGTTTAAGGAAACTTGCTTAATTTTGATACATTTTCAGAAATTAAAATGCATATACCTCAAGTAACTTTGCCTCACAAGTAAATATATCTTGATTTAAGAAAGTTTAGATTTTTAGTGTAAAACACGACAGAACAATGCTGAGAAAAAAAATAAAATGCTGTGAAAATATTAGCCTACCTAAAAACCAAACAACACTAAAAACCTCTTTGTTAAGTCAAAATCAGCTAGATGTGTATGTCTGTGCTTTTTGCAACAGATACTGCTTCCCAAAGCTGCTTCACGGAAAAACAGAGCCAACAAAAAGCTAAAGTATAGTAAAATAAAAAAACGTTGTTTCGAAGACAAGGATGAAACTTTGGAAAGGAAAAAACCTTGGAAAGGCCCCCCCCAACCTTGGGACCTGAATTAACAAAGCAAATGAGGGGGTAAAAAAACAGAAAAAACAACTGGGCTGCTGCTACTGTGATTAGAACGGATCAATGTAAAGAATTGAAATATTCTGAGCACAGCAGAGAAGATGATAGATTTTTTTGAAGGATTAAACAGAGGGTTTGTATGATGGTGTAAACACGGTACGTGTTCATGTGGTGTGTTCACATGTTTTTTTGTGTGTGTGTTTTGTCCCGAGGAAATCTGATCGCTTCAGGTCAAAAAGGGGGGGTTCCTGGGTCTTTCTAGGAACATCCGCAGGGATTAATTGGACACAATCACATGCACTCAACACACATCAGAATGAACACAAACACACAAACACATGCAAGCAGAAAACACAAAAATTAACTAGCTCCTCTTGACACTGAGAGACACGGGTAATCACTCGACGTCCTCACTGAAGGGATCAGGAGGCAACGAATGTTCCTTCTCCTCATCCGTGATCACTCAAGAAAATGGTATTCACATACAGTTTCTCACAAGCAATCAATAATTCACTCTCATGGGAGGAGTCAATGTCAGGCGGCGGAGGCTGGATTAATTCAGTGATTCACGGCCCAGCCAATGAGTCCTTTCAACGGGGGCCTGTGTTTCACGCTAGTTGATCGACAAGGCGTATTGATGAGTGTCCACAGAGGTATTTCCACAGCGCAAACTCCTGAAATAAGTCCGACAGGTGTGAATGTGTGTGGGTGTGTGTGTGGTTTTGTGTGTGTTGTGTGTGTGTGTGTGTGTGTGTTGTTGTGTGTGTGGTGTGTGTGGTGTGTGTGTGGTGTGTGTGTGTGTGTGTGAATGTGTGTGTGTGTGTGTGTGTGTGTGTCAACTATCCCTTCAAGCTACATCTATGCTATTAGCAAAAACACGTAGTGGTGTGTTGCCCATCTACAGAAAAACATTAATTTGCAATCTTTAGACATCCTTGCCTCTCTTTCTCTCTCTTAACACACACCACACACCTACACGCACACAAGACACAAGACACATGCACACTACACCACACACACACAAGCACACACACACCACACACGAGGACACCCCCAGTGAGGGTTATTATTAATGAGGTTTAATGATGGTATCTCCCTAGGCGTAATGGTTTTTTATCTGTAAGCGCAAACGCATATTTTCTATTGCCCTATCCCAACCCTAAACCTAAGAACCTACCCCTCACAGGGAAATTTGTGAATTTTGGATTTTCAAAAAACAAACAGTCATTTATAATCCTTTTAAACGGGGACACTGAAAATGTCCGTCAATAAATCACGGGCTACCTCATTGTAGATCCCTTATGTCTAACAAGGTTATTATAAGGAGGACACAAAGGTTTGTGTCCTATAAACAACATAAATTCACACACAAAAACACAAGAAACACACGAACACACAGTGGACACACACACACACACACACACGTCGGCACACACACCACACACACACACCACACACACACACTGTCTGATGGCATTTGAATCCCATGTAGCAGTTTGGAGCTATTAAATTAGAGTCAGTGTAACTGTGCACATACAGACACACAAACACACACACACACACAACATATAAAAATACACACAAAAATTTTCTCGTAAACAATTACTCACACACACAAAAACACACATTTATTCAGACTGAGCCAGAAAATAATTATAATAATAATTAACATGCCTAAGGAGAGAAAAGATACTGTTTTCTTATAGGTCAATGATTTTGGAAAAGAATGTATGTTTGTATGTATGTATTTCACTGCTTGCTTATTTATTTATTTAACTGCTTGCTTATGTATTTATTTCATTGCTTGCTTTATTTCATTGCTTGCTTATTTATTTATTTGCTTTAAGTTCATTGTTTAAAGCTCAGTTTCATGATAAAATTAGTGTATCATAATCTTTTTTAGCAATATTTAATAACATTTTACTATACATGTTTCTTCTTATATAGACTGTAGATTGTTTTTATGGTCAAACGTATTTAAAGGAGTGTTCAAACATGTTGTACATGGTTCCAATACGTGAATGTGAAATTTCATATTTTAAACTGCAGATATAAGAAACTAAAAAAAATGTACTTCAAGGGCAAAATACATTTCCAACTATTCATATATTTTATAATGAAATGCAAAGGTGTGGAAAAAAATGTGAGTATATACCCCCCACTTTGAAAAGTGTTAAAACAGTTAAAGTTTATTTATTTGTATACAGTGTGTATGTATATTGCCACACAATTTATTTTATCAAAATACAGTAAAAAAAACCCAGTAATATTGTGCAATATTATTGTAATTTAAAATAACTATTTTCTATTTGAATATATTGTAAAATATTATTTATTTCTGTGATGCAAAGCTGAAATTTCAGCATCATTACCCCAGTCTTCAGTGTCACATGATCCTCCAGAAATCATATGCTGATTTGCTGCCCAAGAAACATTTCTGATTACTATGTTGAAAAAAGATTGTGCTACTTCATATTTCTGTAAAAACTGTGATCTTTTTTTTCTTATGGTGAAAAGAAAGCTCAAAAGGAATACTTTTATTTGATATACAAATCTTTTGAAACATCATAAATGCCTTCACTGTCACTTTTGATCAATTGAATGTGTCTTTGCAGTAGACGAGTATATCTCAACACCTATTTCTCAGTGAATACCCTTTTATTTACTAAAACTTATTCACAAACTGTATACATGCACTATAGGCTGTCTTGCACATACAAAGTATATGTACAGTACAGGTCAGAATGATCTGCAGTCAGCACAAAACATCCACCCTCTGTAGATCTCTGTTAACCCCAGCGATTATTTCAGCCCATCATAACAGTGTAAAGATATGGGCTCACAGGTTCAGCACTGGACTCAAGCAGCCCGAGAAGTTTTCCACAGCCAATCGTCTCCCTCAGCAGCATGCGATCAATCAATCAAACTACAGCCTCTACTTTTAAAACACTATAGAAAGATGGAAAGAAGAGTTTGATTCCTTCCTTCCTTTGCAGTGGAAAGATGGCGTAAGATGTTTCACTGTTTCTCTATCATATTTCACACTCAGGTCTGGATGAGGTCTTCTGAGGGGTTCGGCTCGGCCTGTATTATGTATAATGGCTCTCTCTTTTCGGACTCCTCTATTTGCCCCAAGGCCTCGACAAAGTATCCTCTCTATGAAACAGAAATTCATTTTATACAATACGTGCATGTAAGAAAAAATATTTTACTTGTTTTAAAATACAAATACTTAACACCCTTCTTAAATGAAGTACATTTTGTACATTTTAAGCAAAAAAAAAATCTGAAAATGTTCACCCATAACAAACCCCAGATTATTTCAAGGCCTTAGATGGTCCAAACACTGGTTTCCAGTCTCATATGGGACTCAAGTAGTGTGGAAAGTGAACCTGAAAGTGCACGGCTTCAGATGTCTAGTCTGCAAGAGCCTGTCAATCAAAAGACAAGAGATATTCAGCATGTCACTCAGATCAATAAACCTGTCCCCCTTCTCCTGTTCACCCTCAGCTGCGGTCTCTACCCCAAGATCTGCCTGTCATCTCCCATTGGGGACCAGAACAGTTGAAATCACCATAATCTACTCAGCGTTACAGCGTCTTTGAGCGATGGGCCGCTACTCAGGGTTATAAAAGATCTGTGACAGCACACAGAAACTCCTGTAGCATTTCATTTTCTTCCCTGAAGTCCATTTATAAACGTCAGTCAAGGTTACTTTGCACAAAAAAAAAATTACTATTTAGTTTTTTACAGCCATCTTTTACCCTCTGGCTGACCTTTTAGAAATACACAAGCTTTACCTTTAAGACGTGAATAATGTTAATGAAGACATGGGTCTGTGATGTCATAATCACAGTCATTTCTGCAGTTTTTTACTGATAATGAAAACTTATTTATTCTAAATATGTAAATAACAAAACAACAGCACTGGGTACATGAAACTATACAGTCAAATAAGTTATGAATGGATAGCGCGTAGATGATTAAGACAGTACCAGGTCATCTATGCATTCAGAAAATTCAAACACTAATAGGAATTAATACAGTTATGAGTTTTTCTGAAAACACAGCAAGTGTCTGTTTTTCTGTCTTCTGGATAAAGAGGGCCTGCGAGGACCAAACGGGACCCAGACTACATCCTGGCTTTTGTGTAATTTACGAGTTGCTCTATTGTCCCTGCAGATGCTCGGGGCGCGTGCCGGGGGAGATGATGAAATGCAATGAATGTGACAGAGTGATGGTCCTCTGAGAAAAAAGGAGGGAATGTTGTTCTGACAGCACTTTAAAAGCATTACAGACACTTACAAAAGAGTGTTACAAAACTCACATGTAACCTTCATGGAGAATTCAATCCCAGAATGCATCACCACACTCAGTACAAGTGTTATTTTAGTATCACTGAAATAACTGAGGTTTTTTTTTAATTAATTTTCATTTTACATTTTTTTTTTTTGTTCAGGTTTTAGTAATATTGTGTGCGTTTTTATAAATTTTTATCGAATGTCTATATAGTTTTTAGTATTAAATTGTATTTCAGTTTTAGTTATTTTAGTACATCAACTTTTTTCAATTACATCAACAGTAATTTGAAAGTGAGTCATGTTGCTTAGCTGAACTTAAAAAAGTTTTTTTTTTTTTTCTTTTTTTTAGATTTTAGTTTTAGTTTCCCATACTGATTGATTGATTGATTGATTGATTAGGACTCACCTGGCGCCGATGAAGATGGCGGCCTCCGTGACGTGCTCTGCTGTTGTTTTTGTGTTTTTGTTAGTTTGTCTTGTCTTTAGTTATTATATTCCTGCAATCAGTTTCACCAGAGATGAAATTGCTGGACATTTGGCACCACACATCACACACTCATCGGCCTCATTCAGGATGGTGACGAGTCTGCTGACAGACAGGAGGTTTAAAGAGCTGGGCTGTCTGGTGCAGTCTCAACAATCTGGAGCTCAACATGCTCAAACAGTGGAGATGATTGTGGACTTCAAGAGGAAACCCCCACTGCTATCCCCCCCACTCACCATCATGGACAGAACTGGGACTGCAGTGGAGTCATTCAGGTTCCTGGGCACCACAATCTCTTTTAGGACCTGAAGTGGGACATTTACATTGACTCCATTGTGAAAAAGGCCCAGCAGAGGTTGTACTTCCTTCGCCAGCTCAGGAAGTTCAACCTGCCACAGGAGCTGCTGAAAACAGTTTCTACTCTGCCATCATTAAATCCGTCCTCTGCACTTCAGTAACTTTCTGGTTCAGCTCAGCTACCAAATCTGACCTCAGAAGACTACAGAGGATAGTCCGGACTGCTGAGAGAATCATTGGTACAACCCTCCCTCTATTCAAGAACTGTACTCATCCAGAGGTGAGCAAAGGGGCTGACAAAATCCACTCTGGATCCCTCACATCCAGCACACTCCCTCTTTGAACTGTTGCCATCTGGTCAACGCTACAGAGTTCTGAGCACCAGAACGGCCAGACACAGGAACAGTTTCTTCGCTCAGGCAATCCATCTCATGAACACCTGACAATAACAGTAGAATACACAACACTATTTATACACTCATACACTTATTTATCTAACACACATACTTAGTCTACACTTCGGTTTGCACATAATATACCTGTACATACAAAAACTATTGTAATGTACCTGCACATACAACTGTCAGTTTGTATATTGTTATTCCCTGTTTACTTGTTCTATTTTTTTTTAATTCTTTTATTATCTGTGTTTGTTCTGTCGCTGTCATTCTGTCACACTGCGGAAGCTTCTGTCATGAAAACAAATTCCTTGTATGTGTAAACATACCTGGCAATAAAGCTCATTCTGATTCTGATTGATTGACTGACTGAGCTGATTCATTAATTCATGCCAAAATATATTTAAATAAATCTTAAATTAATGAATTATTATTATTTATTTTTTTTATTGAAAATATATTTAGTTTCTGCCTTTTCAACCTTTCAATATACCAAAATATATTCCAAGTTGTAAGAAAATACATTTACAGTTTTAAGTTTTAAGTAAAATTTGGTTTGTGGTGTATGTAAATGTATTTATAAATTATAGAATGATTTTACACTAGCATCAGTGTTTGAGATCTGACAGATTTTTTTTTTTTTTTTTTTTTTTTGTTAACTGGATTGGTGAAAACTGCAGATAAACAGAAACTTCCTGGTTGGATAAGTTGAATATAAATGACTAATCAGTCTGGAGTCTAACAGTATTAATAATCTCTATCATAAAGTGTCTCTTTTCAGATGAGAAGCTCCTAAACTCAGCAGCGGGTGGTGTGATGTGGTGTGTGTTCGTGGAGAGATTTGGATTTAGGCCCTGAACCTCATGTGTGAGCGCTGATGTTATTGCTGTTCAGTCGCTGTGTGTCTGGACTCTGCTGCTGTAATTCAGTTTCATATGCTGCTTTATCTTGCTCTGAATCTTCATAGTTCTCGTCTCTTTCTCCACCATCCATCTGCTCGTTGTCCACACACAATCTGAATTACGTTTGTATTTCTGCTCTGATATACTGACCTTTGTCACGCACCAAATCAAAAATATTTGTGTAAAATATTTAAGAAATATTAGTAAAAAAAAATATGTATGCATGTATATACACACAATGTCAAAACATGTACACAACACAAACACAGACAAACATCCACTTAACACACACTAAAAATCACACACACACACACACACACACACACACACACACACACACACACACACACACACACACACACACACACACAAACACACACACAGACACACACACACACTCATTATTTGTTTAGCTCTCCCTCATTCATCCATATTTCAGGGTTTGTTCAGCAGCGGAGAGACAAAAATGATGGAGGGGAGAGTGTGTGACGGAGCTGTTTGCTTAAGCACTGTTTCTGTCTGTGGATGAACAGCTGAGACCAATTACCATCCAGAGGAGCCGTTCCTGAGCCTTCAGAGAGACACCCTGAGCCATCAGATCAGCTCCAGCGGAGTGAGACACGTTCAGCAGCTCAGAGATCATTAAACAATCAGAAAATCACTGCAAATGAATGATTTCATTAATGTATTGAGCTTGAGCTGTTCAGTAGTGATGCAGGCTTATGCTTGTTTTATAATGGAAAATCAGTCACACATTAGTTCTGTTTCCAAATCTAAATTGTTTTGCTGTCTATAGGCAGTTCCTTTCTAATGCTGCATTCTAAATTAAATGGACACTAATAAGTGACTGATGGGAAGTGCTCTACATAGGCAGCAACACAACAGGCATACAGCTTTAGCACGTGAAGCACATAGAATATCCAGTGCAGTTTGACATTAATATATTGCTTAGCTAGTGAGCATTCTGTAGTCCATTTATAATTCAACTGAAACATTTTAATCAATATGTTGCAATATTGAATGAAATGCATTCATAATTAGCATTTCTCTAGGCTTATCTGCCATCCTGATTTCTTTTAAAAAAATAGCTACCATGATTATTCATTCATTCATTCTATTTTATTTTATTTATTTATGCTTTATACAAATCACCAAACCCATTGAAATATAACATGATATGAAAACTTCAGATACAAAAACCTCTTAAGTCCATCTGAGATTTTTCTTTTACATGAGCATTTTTATCACGCTCCCATGAAAAATAAACATTGGACTTTTTTCAAAATAAGGAATTAAATAACCTTTCCATTGCCATTAAAGTAAAATACTGAACCTAAACATAGGAGCATGATAAAATGCTCATTTAATAGAAAAAAATCTCAGAAAAATCTGTTTTGCATCTTAAGTCTTCGTAAAGTGTCAAAAATGAAGGCAAGTGATTAATATAAGTCTAATATCTGATGCGGCTGTTGTTATTGAGTCTCTTTCATTATCAGATGTGATGCCAGCGATACTTGAAACACCGACTGTTGTTTTACTCTGAAAGCTGGCAAACAGCTTGAGATCCGTATTGTGAATGTGAACCTGCCAGTGCAACCAGAAAATTAGGTATATTTACAATATTAAACAAAAGTCAAAATGAACAAGAAATGTTATGAAACAACAATCATACACCCATAATTAGAGTCAATCCTATGAGAACGAGATCAGATTTCTCAGAGGATGCATGAGTTAGATGAATAACAGAAGGCTGTTTGTTTCTTAATTTTTGATTATAGGGCTAAAACTATAAATTTCTCCGACCTCCACAGGGAAGACTCGGTCCTGCTCAAAACAACTTTAGAGCTTATTTGAGCCCTTATTTGAGGCAAAGTGACTGGAAAGAAGAAAATGGATAGGAAAAGGTGCACAAGCAACAGGGATGACTGCAAGCTTGAGAATACTGTCAAGCAAAGCCAATTCAAACACTTGGAAGAGCTTCACGAGGAGTGGACTGAAGCTGGAGTCTGTGCATCAAGAGGTCACCAACACTCAGATGTCTTCAGGAAAAGGGCTGCCAAGCCACTTCCGAAATAGAAACAACATCAGAAGCATCTTACCTGGGCTAAAGAGAAAAAGAACTGGACTGCTGCTCAGTGGTCCAAAGTCCTCTTTTTAGATAAAAATAATTTATTTGAAAATCAAGATCTGGAGTCTGGAGGAAGACTGGAAAGGCACAGAATCCAAGCTGCTTGAAGTCCAGTGTGAAGTTTCTGAAGTCTGAAGTGATGATTTGGGGTGCCGTGGCATCTGCTGGTGTTTGGTTCATTGTGTTTTTATCAAGTCCAAAGTCATGCAGCCCTCTACCAGGAGGATTCGGAGGACTTTATGCTTCCATCTGCTGACAGGGGCAGCTGTGGCCTAATGGTTAGAGAATTGGACTTGTAACCAGAAGGTTGCAGGTTTGAGTCTCAGTGCTGGCAGGAGTTGTCGGTGGGTGGGGAGTGAATTGCACAGTGCTCTCTTCCACCCTCAATACCCATGGCTGAAGTACCCTTGAGCAAGGCACTGAACCCCCATTTGCTCCCCGGGTGCTGGATATAGCTGCCCACTGCGCCGGGTGTGTGTTCACTTCTCACTGCTGTGTGTGTGCACTTGGATGGGTTAAATGCAGACCACCAATTCCGAGTATGGGTTACCATACTTGGCAAATGTCACGACTTTCACAAGCTTTATGGAGTTGCTAATTTTCTTTTCCAGCAGGACTTTAGCACCTGCCCACAGTGCCAAAACCACTTCCAAGTGGTTTGCTGACCATGATATAACTGGGCGTGACTGGCCAGTCAACATGCCTAACCTGAACACCAAATGGAATCTATGGGATATTTTCAAGAGAAAGATGAGAAACAGTGGATCCAACAAGACAGACGAGCTGAAAGCTCAGTAGTGGCTCAGCAGTGCACAGTCTGATCGCTTCCATGCCAAACTTCGCTGATGCTGGAATTTGTGCTTAAGAGTCCTGACCATAATTGAACATACTTTAAAGAACTTGAGCTTTTCTGTTTTGCAAATCCTTTTTTTTTTTTTTTTTTTTTTTTTTTTTTTTTAGTGATCTAAGGAAATATTCTAATATTTTGAGATACTGGATTTTCGACTTTCATGAGCTGTATGCTCTAATAATCAAAATAAAAATAAATTAATAAAAAAAACTGCTGGTGGTTCCAGCTAACCCATCGTTTCATCACAACTACTCTATACAGTTGGGTTCATCAACCATATCTCCTTCCAGGACAGCCAGAAACCTAGGAGTTGTGATAGATCATCAGTTAAGCTTCACAGACAATATTGCTACAACAACACGGTCCTGCAGATTTGCTTTATACAACATTAGGAAGATTAGACCCTTCCTATCAGAGCAAGCCGCACAACTCCTTGTCCAAGCTCTTGTTCTCTCCAGACTGGACTATTGTAATGATCTCCTGGCAGGCCTTCCTGCATGTACTATCAAGCCTCTGCAACTGATCCAGAATGCAGCAGCGAGGGTTGTCTTCAGTGAGCCAAAAACAGCTCACGTTACTCCTCTACTCATCAGGTTACACTGGCTACCAGTAGCTGCTCACATCAAATTCAAGGTACTGATGCTTGCCTACAAGACGACCACTGGCACGGCAAAACTCAACATAAAATCACTAGTTCAAACGTATGCGCCCTCCAGAAGCTTGCGTTCTGCAAGTGAACGGCGCCTTGTGGTGCCATCCCAAAGAGGTTCAAAATCACTCTCACAGACCTTTTCCTGGACTGTGCCGGGCTGGTGCAATGACCTCCCGATCTCAATTCGAACATCCGAGTCTTTACTCATTTTCAAAAAACATCTAAAGACTCATCTTTTTCGCTAACACTTGACCAACTAATACTATCACTTACCTTTTCTTGTCTATCCTATTTTTGGAGAAAAAAAAAAAATCCTTGCTACGGGTTCTGTGCTAGACTAACTGAGACTTGTCATGGCACTTGTATACTGTTGTTGTTCTCTCGTTGGTCTGTTTGCTTCTATTGTTCTCATTTGTAAGAAGCTTTGGATAAAAGCATCGGCTAAATGAGTAAATGTAAAAATTAAAAAAAAACTTTTTAAATGTTTTACTTCACATGTAATGAATCTAGAATATATGAAAGTTTCACTTTTTGAAATAAGTTACAAAAAAAAAACTTTTTCACGATATTCTATTTTTTAGATGCACCTATATATATATATATATATATATATATATATATATATATATATATATATAAGGGTTTTTGCCATGTTCATTTTTTTTTTTTTTTTTTTTTTTTTGCATATTTGTCACACTTAAAAGATTCAGATCATCAAATAAATTTTAATATTACACAAAGATAATCGAAGTACACAAAATGCAGTTTTTGATGATTTCATTTATTTAAGGAGACATATTATGCCTTTATTTTACAATATGTAATATAAGTCTCTGGGGTCCCCACAATGTGTCTGTGAAATTTCAGCTCAAAATACTCAACAGATCATTTATTATAACATGCCTATTTTTAATGGAAGCAGAAACACGTTGTTTTTCGGGCCTGTCTCTTTAAATGCAAATGAGCTGCTGCTCCCCGCCCCCTTTTCCAGAACAGAGCTGCACCATTACAGCTCGGACCTGCTAAAAACATCGGTTTTGGTTCTGATTATCATTTTTATCATGCTTTTATCATGTGTTTTAAACCATATTAGTTAAAACTTAAGATATATATTGTTTTCTGAGTACACACATCCGAAAGCACACGAACAGAAAGCAGCTGTCACAGCATGGGAGTCCTAAGCTAAGTTCTCATTTACACACAAGTTTATGCTAAAAACACACGAGTTACAAAAACAGCGGTTATGTCTGTGAAGGTAAACAACTTGGAAATAAACACTTGTTTATTTTAGATCTGTGTTGCAGGAGGAATATACAGTAATAAATCAATAAATCCCACTGCTCTTGTCTCCTCTGAGGCTGGAACTCTAAACAGTGTAGCCAAAGGCAGTACAATTAGTATGTTTTGCTCAAACTTTCGTCATGGCATTAGAGCTGGTACACCGTTGTTACTTGCAAAATCAAAATGATAGAACCGTGGGTGGAAACTTACAGATTAAGGGGCGGTGATATTATAATGAGATCCCTTTGCCATGTCACCAAGGGAGTGAAATCAGACGCGCTACCAAAACGAAGTTATTGGGTTAATTTTTTTCACGTTTCCTTGGTTGGTAGATGCACCGGTGACCTGATTATAGCTCTAACCTATAGAACCCACATTTTAAACACACATAAACTAAAATAAAAAAAATCTGTCCAAACCTGCCTGGCCCTACATGAAAAATCAATTGCCCCTCCTGTTAAATCACTAAAGAACTGTGATTAACCAAAAGCTGAGTTAAATTTCACTAGCCACACCAAGGTCTGATTACTGCCAGACCTTTTGAATCAAGAAATCACTTAAACAGAAGCTGTCTGACAAAGTGAAGCATGCTTAAAAAGCAAAACATCATGCTGCAGTCTAAAGAAAGTCAAGAAGAGATGAGGAACAAAATAGTTGATGTATCAGTCTGGAAAGGTTTATAAAGCCATTTCTAAGACTTTGGGACTCCAGCAAACCACGTTCAGAGCCATTATCCACCAATGGAGAAAAACTTGGAACAGTGGTTAACCTTCCCAGGAGTGGCCAGCCTACCAAAATTACTCCAAGAGCACAACAATGATTCATCCAGGAGGTCATAAAATAACCCAGAACAACATCTAAAGAACCACAGGCCTCACTTCACTCAATTAAGGTCAGTGTTCATGATTCAATGATAAGAATGAGACTGGGCAAAAACAGCATCTATGGTAGAGTTCCAAGGCAAGGCAAAAGCAACTGCTGACCAAAAAGAACACAAAGCCTCATCTCACATTTGCCAAAAAATATCCTGATTAAGACTTTTGGGCAAATATTCTGTGGACTGATGAGACAAAAGTTGAATTTTTTGGAAGGTGCATGTCCCGTTATATCTGGTGTAAAACCAACACACATTTTAATTTAAAAAAAAAGAACTTCATAGCAACAGTCAAACATGGTGGTGGCGGTGGTGGTAGTGTGATGGTCTGGGGCTGCTTTGCAACTTCAGGACCTGGACGACTTGCTCTATCAGAAAATCCTGAAGGAGAATGTCCGGCCGATTGTAGTTGTTGCTGCAAAGGGTGGCACAACCAGTTATGGACCGCTTTTTTCCCTTAAATTAAAATCATTATTTAAAAACTGCATTTTTTATTTACTCGGGTTATCTTTGTGTAATATTAAAATTTGTTTGATCTGAATCATTCAAGTGTGACAAATATTACAAAAATAAAAAACTGGAAGGGGGCAAAAACTTTTTCACACATATATATATTCTATTCTGTATATGGAGGTTTGAGGTGAGGTTTGACCTTTGACCCTGTGATAGTCAAGAAGAAACACGCACACAAACTATGACAAAGCTGAAACATGCATTTCTCTCCATCATTTGGCCACATTCACAAACCTTATAAACATGCAGAAAACAGAACGAACAGGAGTTTCTGAAATTCAGTCTGAATTTCAGCACTTCCTTCATTCACTCCATTCTTGCTCACTGTATCCCACACTTATCACCTCAGGACAGCTGAGAGCAGCACCAAACCAGACAGAGACACACAGAGAGACATATATAGGTGAGGTGAGTTTGAGGTGTAGAACAGAGTAAACAAGGTAAAAACAGCATAAAAGTGAGAATGGTAAAAGAAAAGTAGGCTTGAATCAGAATGAGAAGAGACAGTGTCTTCAAGTCCATTTCTGCTCACTAAGGATGCATTTATTTGATCAAAAGTACAATAAAAAAGTATAATTATGAAATATTATTACAATTTAAAATAACTTTTTTTTCTGTGTAAATATATTTTAAAATGTATTTTGTTCTCTTGATACAAAACTTATAATGCAGTCTAGATAGGCAGCTCACTGGTCTGTGTTTGAGATGTGTTTAGAGGTTGTGTTTACATGACTGTCTCTCTCGCTGTGGATTTGTGTATAATTGCAGGTCTCTGACAGCACTTTAATACAGTAAGGTCTTACAGTGTCTTCAGCGAACACCCCCTCGCTTCTGTCTGGCTGTCTCTAGTGAGGTCAAACTGTGCTGTTAGAAAAGTCTCATTTCTTTTATGTCTCGTCACACTCAGCAGGAGTTAATTAAGCTTTAAATCTTGTTTAAAACAAATTAATAATTCATCTAGCAATTTACAACTGCAGGTCAAGAGTGTGTGTGTGAGAGTGTGTTTTCTAAGCGTGTTTTTGCTCATGCTGCTTTCAGTTTAACTCAGAAAAGGATAATTTCTTCTTGAAAAGGGCAAGAAATGCTCAGAAATAAGATTTCACTGAACAACACCACACAAATATGGGAAAAAATGGCAGTACAATGATATTACTGATACCATTACTGTACTCTAATACATTTGAACATGCACTTTTTCTGAATATTTAATGAAATACACAACTTCATTTCAGTTTGGAATAATTACCAAAGCAAAGCTTAATTTTTTGATCAACAATACACTACAAACAACAAAACCAAAAAATAATATTATGATCAACAATACAGTAGAAACAGTAAAACTATGAAATATTATTATAATTTCAAATAACTGTAGTCTACTTGAATACATTTTAAAATGTAATTTATGCATGTGATGCAATTTAATTACATTTTGTGGGAAATTTGATAATAAAGGCATTTATAATGTCACCAAAGTTTTCTTTTTTCAAATAAATGCTGATCTTTTGAACTTCCTATTCATTAAAAAAAAAACCAGAAAAAAAAAAATGAAGCAGCACAACTGCTTTCAATATGCAATATATAAATGTTTATTAAGCAGCAAATCAGCATATTAAAATGAAGGCTCATGTGACTGATCTGAATGCTGAGAATTCAGATTTGATCACAGGAATAAATTACATTTTACAATATATTCACACACAAAAGTGTTACTTTAAATAGTAAAAATATTTCACAATTTTACTGTTTTTACTGTATTTGTGACCGAATTAATGCAGCCGTAGTGCACAGAAGAGACTACTTTCAAAAACATTAAAAAAATCTTACCGATCCAGACTATTTGCCTTGCACTTTTACTGGAAAGCAATACAAAAGTACTTGCAATCTATATAAAACAAGGTTGCTTTTGATTTAGAAGGCAAATTGTAAGCAGCCTCCGTCTCTCTCTCTCTTTATCTGTATTAAAGTGACAGAGCATGACTTCAGATGATCATTAGAGAGAGAAATGACATCTTCATTCCTCCAGCATGTCTTTTTGAGAAACATTAATTATTTTCATTACATAACGACAGCACAATCCTCCCCTCCTTTAAACTCCTTCTCATCATTAATAAGGAGAAAAAGTCCGGTAAGACGCTCCTCAAAAGGCAGACCATCGCTCGGAAGTAAAACGTGAAAAGCATATTTTTAATTTTGTTGTCATGCATGAACTGGTGTCTTCTCATTAGCAAACACAGGCCTGATTGAAATATTAAAGGTTACCACGGCAACAAAACAGGAAAAGGAGGCATCCGAGAGACAAAAGATCGAGGCACGGAATGACCTCGAAACGATTTTACAAAGTGTTTCTGTGCTTTTGTTTGCGCGCACGAAAGACCTACAATGTCAGAATCAATGTGTGCTTTGCTCCTGTGAGGTCAAAGGTTAATTGTATGCCAGTCTCTAAGCACGCTCCTGCTGTCAATCAAGCTCAAGGCTGACGCTGACCTGCTGACAGCATCTGATTTATGTTTAAATTAGCTTTAACTTAAACAAGCTCATGTACGGTGAGGAAATTACTGTCTGGATACCGTGTACAGACCTGTTAAACCATCATTTACACACACACACACACACACACACACACACACACACCACACACTTCGGCAAGACAACTGTCAATATTATAGCGTGTTTCAGGTCACATGGCACAGATTTGATCTTGTGATTATTTGAGTGATTGTCTGCAGTGGTTTCTGTACATGTTTTTTGACCAGGACTAAGGTCAGGTCATTCAATCTCAGCTAGACTCTAAAGCCTGTTGAACTTAGCAACGGTCAGGTCAGAGGTCAAACTGAAAGAAATACCAAAAGCTTTAAGACGTCACAGTCTGGAGGCTGAAGACGGAGAGGAACATTTTACAAATCTCTCATGCTATTTCCAAGCATCAGTTATTCAGTCAAAGCAATAAATTTGAACTCTTTCGTGTAAATAACAATAACATGTAAATATGTAATAATTTCTGTCCTAACCAGTTGCTACCAAAAGAAAGAAATTAAAGACGTTTTGTCAGTCTTCATTTATAAAACACAGATATGATCAGATTTCATCCTGTGTCAAAAGTGAGGAACAAGTCAAGATTTCTAAAAGCAGAAACTTATGTGCATGTGATGAATGTTCTGATGTGATTTTATTTTTTTTGTAGCTCATATACCAGTAATTAAAATAATCCAACATCAATTATGAAAATGTACAGATAAACAATTAAAATTTGTTTGATGATCGGAATATTTTAAGTGTGACAAATATGCAGAAAAATCAATAAAAAAAACAGGAAAACCTTTTCACAGCAATATATATATATTATTCATTTTAATTTTAGTTTTAGTTATTTCAGTACATCAAGTAAATGGCAGGTTTTTAAAAATATATATATTTAATTTCAGTTCACATTTATTTAATTTAATTTAATTTATTTTAATTTATTTTTTATTTTATTTAGTAATAATCAAATAATAATAATTTCATGTTTTCATTTTTAATTGTAGCTATAGTTAACTATAATAACCCTGATTATATAAAAATGTTATAAAATAATGAGTATGAGAATTTTTTATGAGTATAAGAACATAGGAATATGATTGACTAGCTCCACCCACAGTGAAATGTCATTTGTCCAAAGTAGTCTTCCACAATAATTGCATATTAAATCATTAAATATATCTGTCTGCTTCATTTAAAGGAACAGTTCACTTCATAAAATATAAATTTTGTCATCATTTACTCATTCTCATATTGTTCCAAACCTGTATAATTTTCTTTATATTAAACATAAAAGAAGATATTTTGAAGAATGATGGTAATCATACAGTTGATGGTCCCTTAGTATTTCTTCCCCTACTATGGAAGTCAGTGGGAACCAGCACCTATTTGTTTCTTTGGTTCAACATATCTTCGTAAGAAAGAAACTCATACAGGTTTGTAACGACATGAGGGTGAGTAAATGATGACAAAATTTTAATTTTTGAGGTGAACTATATTTAATTTAACAGCAGTTCCAGATGCAAAATTCAGATCACGTCCCTTCTGCGCCATTGAAATGAATGTGAATGCTAAAAGCTTGTTTCTCCAGGTATTATACACTCACAGGATAAATCTAATAGACTGCACGCTCTCAGCGCTCTTCTGATATTACAGCTGATTATGAGCAATATCTCAAGCAGATGTCGCTCTGGATGTAAATAGAGAACATTTACCTTCTGAGAATTCCTGCTGCTGTAAAACATCTGAAGGTGCTGCGCTGCTGCGGGGTTCAGCTCAAATCAATCTTCAGCAGCACAAAATGAAAACGCTCTCCGTCTACAATTCTTTCTGCCTGGAATACTTCAAATGAACCCAGGTCAAATACATATTCATAACTGTATTGTTTTAGGCCAGAGAGAAAGCGAGATCAATTAATCAATGTGTGTCTAATGTGTATATTGATCGTCAACACGCTTCTGTGAATCAAGACTTCTGTACACACTTCTGTGAAACTAGCAGCTGTCTCTTCAGTTCATTGAAAATCCAACAGACACGGAAGGAGGAACCCAAACCAGAAGATCACAGAGACTCTTTTGACTTGGACCAGTATAAGACCAAGATTCTGAACACCTTAGCAATGCATAACACCACCTGGTATTTAAATCACATGCAATTTTAATGCTAACTTAAATATATAATAAACACAATAAAGAAATATAAATGACATTTAACATTTTGCTTTAATGTTGTATGTTACTGGTTTACTTCTTCTTAATATTCTAGTCTTTCCTGGTGTGCATTCCCCATACAGCTGAACTATGGCCTACCATAAAATCAGTTCAGATATGACAGATTGCTCTCATATGGATTTGGAAGACTGGGAATGTAGGTGTGCAGAAGTTTGTGACTATATTTATGGTGCCTTTCTAATGGTTATAATATCTATCCATCATTTCTATAATACCAAAAAGGTAAACACTGCAAAAAAAAAGTGAAGCCAGAATAAAATCTGAAAAATGATCGCAAACCTATAAGCAGTGATGGAAACTTTTCCAGAATGGTTACATTATCAAGAAGTTATTTAATGAGAGCTCTCTGACCCTCCCATAGAGAGCAATGTAATTACCACGATCAAGGTGCAGAAACGTAGCAAGGAGATCGTTAAAATAATCCATGTGACATCAGGGGTTCAACCATAATTTGACGAAGCTACGAGAATACTTTTTGTGTGCAAAGAAAACAAAATAACGACTTTATTCAACAATTTGTCTCCTCCATGTCACTCTATAGCACCATTTTGGAGAATATCCACTGAACATAAACAGCGTATGCTGTTCTGTGTCAGCTGCGCCACGCAGATAGCTCTCGGAATTCATCAAAAATATCTTCATTTGTGTTCTGAAGAAGAACGGAGGTCTTACAGGTTTAGAACGATGTGAGGGTGAGTAATTAATGACACAATCTTTATATTTTGGGTGAACTTACCTTTTTAATGAAAACAAAAAACCAACTGAACGTGCACAGGCAGACAAGAGGCTAACCAGCGACACAACGAGAGACGGCGTTGGTGAAGGACTGAATGCAACGCTGTCAGATTACCTCAGATTTCATTCACCGGTGAAAAAACCTTACAGTTCAAAGCGCATAATATTACAATAACAATGCCTTCAGTCCTCGGTCAGTAAGCAATGGCATAATAGAACGTACTGATGATGTGTCATGTCTGCGCAAATAGGTATTCAAATACATATGTTGACAGGCAGAAAGGACAGCCTATCATAGCCGTCGGACCGAAGAATCTAATTGGATGAACATTTTATGGTCCTATGCCTTCCACAGCCAACATAAATACATTTAGACCACTTAGTAATTGCTATCGGAATGTGAAAAGACTTTTAACCAGCATAACAAAAAATGTTTTTGAACCAAATCACCTACCCTGCCTTTAATTCAACCAATTCAACCAGTACTGATGCACAACTGCATTGAGCACAATAAATATTTTTGCCTGGGCATTAGCCTGGGCTGATGGAATTATATATAAATGTACTATTATCCCTGCTTTAACTTGTACGTATATTTACATAGCAACGGGCTGGACCACATCAAGCGGCCACATGGCAACCCCACAACACTCTAACCTCCACATTTTGAACACCTTAACAACCACATAGAAACACCCTGGCAACCACCACAACAATCCACTTAACGTATATATATATGTAAATGTTATATATCTAATTTACAGCAGAAAGTTTTCTGAATGTTTCAGAGCTCTCTATCACTAACCGTGTGTAATTAGTTATTTATCTGTTCTTTAGTGTGTGTGTGTGTGTGTGTGTGTGTGTGTGTGTGTGTGTGTGTGTTTTTTCTCTGCAGTGTGACAATACTTTCCTATCAGGCTCTAGAGCAGAAGAACATTAATTAGCTCAGTTCTGACACTCTCCTTAAGACACAAACGTGCTTTGTGTCTATGATGAACAGCTGTTTGATTGTCCATTTGGGAGGATGAGGTGAGCTGAAAGCTCTTTCATTAGCAAAGTTTAAAGACTAATTAATTGAAGAAAGATTAATTATAACCACCATATAGTAAATGTATTGTCCTGCATAAGGAAACAGAATTGTGTGCTGTATTAAATGCCATATTTTATTGTCTTGCACTCGAACACATTAGAGCACTTTATTGCATTTGTATTTTGTAAAAATTACAGATTATTTCTGGACTGTTTTTTTTTTTTTTTTTTTTTTTTTTTTGTATGTAAATAAAATAGAAATAGAAATATAGTTTCATTTATTTCAGTTTCATTGAGTCTGTTCATTTTGTAATATCCATGTCCCAGTTCTCTAGCGTAATGAATTTCTTAGTTTATTTATTTTGATAACAGATGCATTGAAGTCATGTGTAAGTAATTCATAATTAAAGTGGTTCAACAAAATTAGCCGTTCATTATTTACACATCCATAGCTGCTAATTGTGTAGACCTGGACAAAAACACAAGAGCACACAACACACAATGCAAGAATAAAATGAAATAAAATAATTAGCAATTCATTATTTTAGTGAACTGCCAAAATACATTATTAATGGAATCAATAATTTTGAATTTATTTTTAAAAAAGTGGTAAGAGGATGCATTTGCTGAATTATGCATATGCAGTCATTGCAGAATGCATATTGATTCACATACAAAAAAATAGCATGCAGTATTCATTATGCTGGTATGTAATTTGAAATCCAGTTCATTAGCCTGTGTGTGTGTTTAATTCTGAAAAAAAAAAAAAGAAAAAAAAATTTTAATGTTCTTTGTGTAGTTCACACACACATTCATCATTTGTAATTACCCGTCTAATTCCTGGTGGGAGCACAGCAAGAATCTATTACTGCATTAAGAGCTGAAGATATTTACAACAGAGCAGAGAAGACGCTTTCAAGAGCCACTTCATCCTCAGATCAAACATCAGTTAATATAATGATGAACTAACTACTCAAAGCTATCATGACCCACATCAGCAGAGACACATGTGTGAAACCATAAACTGAACAGCCTCTGACTCAACACACAACAGCAAGATGTTAAGTATGTGTTATATATTTCATATATATTTAAATATTTCATTATATTTATTTTAATGACAGCATAAGTTCTGCATAAGTTTGGCTATTTTGTAATTGGCTACCTGAGTTCCATCAGTCACTGTGATTGGCTGTGATGTCATCATCGATTACAGGGAGGTCACAGCTTTGAGGGATCTCCAGAGATTAGATGTCAATCAATGAGATGAGTAAATACAGTCTGAAACAAAACAGATATGATTGACAGTGCAACTGAATAATTCAGTATTGTAATTAGTGACCGGTGTGGTGATTGTTTACCTGTTTAAGGTCACTGACTCCTCTCATTACAGTCATCAGAAATGTGTGAAACTGTCTAGACATTTTAAGAACTGAAATTTAAAAATGAAGAAGTCAGAGAGTTTGTGTATCTTTGATAATCTGTTATGGATGCTAGCAAAGATATCTACTCCATGTACTGCCACAAAGGGTGTAGATATGCAGAACAACTTTTGCAAGGTTGATTTACATATTTGCATGTGATTTGCATATAATTACAAATGTGTTCCAGGTATTTGCTGACACAGAAAATCACATTTTCTCCTCTGTGACTGTAAAACTTTGGCTGCATCCCAATGCACACTCTCTGTCCTGAGTAGTACACGAGATTAGGATTAAATCAACTCAACTCACAAAACATGCATTGAAAATAATACACTACAATCAGATGGTGCTCTAAATCAATACCTTTATACAGCAAGGACACATTAATTTGATCAGAAGTGACAGTAAAGACATCTACATTGTTACAAAATACTGTTCTATTCATCATTAAATTCTGGGGAAAAATTCCACAAAAATATGATGTACTGTAGTACAATTGTTTTGTTAGGACGATTCCAAGGGAAGTGGGGAGGAATAAGAGGGGCCCTTGTGTTTACCGAGGAGGACTTCCCAGAGTCAATATGATGTTCAGGGACCCGAAAACCATCAGAAATGTTTCTTAAGCAGCAAATCAGCATATTAGAATGATTTCTGAAGGATCATGTGACACTGAAGATTGGAGTAATGATGCTGAAAATTCAGCTTTGATCACAGGAATTAATTGCATTTTAAAATGCATTACAATAGAAAACAGTCACTTTGAATTGTAATAATATTTCACAAGTTTACTGTTATGTAATTTTTAATCAAGTCAAATAAACAAAATAAAAGTATATTTTATTGCGTAACTGAACTGCAAATTGGGATCCAGCCTCATGCACATTTTTTAATGGCAGTATGTCCACACAGTTTCAAAGGTTGTGACATTTTAGTATTATTATTATTATTACTCAATCTGCACCCAAACTGGCAGTGAACCCCACCCTGAGCTTCACTTTGAAATCAAGAAAGAGCGAAGTGTTGTTCCTTCTCATATGCTTCATTTCAGGCGTATTTTGAGCATGTCAGAAAGTGGTATTGATGGATGACAGCTGTCCACAGAACAATTACTTTCTTGAACACCTTTTCACACTTTGACACTCGTCTTCTATTCTCTTTGCTTTCTATTACCCTACAGCCCTTCACACACACTCACTGCTGTCATTCTGCTCCCATCATCTCTGTCCCCTGTGACTGTGTTAAATTGGTCTTGTGTTATTCATATGTTCACTGTAATAGTCCCTGTCTCATTTTCCTTTGTTTCTTCATCATTCTCTTTCTCTCTCCCTCTCTTTGGTTATTGCTAAGGATTTAATTCTTGGTACAAGATGCTATTAAAAAAAAGATTCCTTGAGAAGCGATGATCTCTAATTAGACAAACATTCTCACTTTCTCTCTTGCCAAATCAATGGCAACTAAGTTTGTTTCCACTACTGAATACATTTTTCTCACAATTCTGGGTTTATATCACAATTTGGAGTTTTTTCTTAGATTTGCAGGATATAAAGTCAGTATTGTAAGATCTAAACTCAGAATTGTGATAAAAAGAAAAAGTCAGAATTGTGAGACGAAAAGGCAGAACTGCAAAATGTAATGTCAGGATGCTCTCAAAATTGCAATATATAGATTCAAAATTGCAAGACATAAATCCAGAATTGCATGATATAAACTCAAGATTGCAAGAAAAAAGACAGATTTCTTAATTTACATATTTTTACTTGCAATTCTAAACTAAGCAACAGACAATATGTCTTTATTCTCAATTCTAGAATGTTTTCGGGTTGCCAGGGAGTTTGCTATACAGTTCTAAGTGGTTGCTAGGGGGTTTCTAGTTGTAGTCCGTGAGGGTGTTGTGAGTGTTTCTATCTTGTTGCTATGCGGTTGCTAGGAAATAGATTGTGTTTCTGGAAAGAATCAGATTTTATTAAGTTTGTATAACGTTTTAATTAAAACAGGAAGAATGAGTCAGTGCCAGTGAGAAACATAGTGAGTGTGAGTTTTATTATTATCTCAGCTACTTGGGGTCGTCCAGAGGGACTGAGTGTAATTCTTGAGTTTCATATCACAGCAGAAGAAGCACAGGAGTGTGAAAAGAATCTTCACCTGTATGAATATTACTGCACTTCACCGTCTTACTAATTGCCATACCACAAAACGTTCGTTTCATTACGCAAGCTGCGGTGTGACAGCAGGCTAACTTCAATTTCAGCCCACAAATGTCAATTCCGTTTATAAACGAAGAAGGATAAGACAAACAATCATTTATCTCAAAACTTTTGTGCAGACAGCAGTCTGGATTCATTTACTAGCGATCGATCATGTTCACATCGCTGTTCTGTGTTTGTCTTAAAGGGATAGTTCACCCAAAAATGAAAATTCTGTCATTAATTACTCACCCTCATGTCATTCCAAGACCTTTGTTCATCTATGGTACACAAATTAAGATATTTTGATGAAATCCAAGAGCTTTCTGGCCCTCCATAGACAGCAATGCAACTGAAATGTTCCAAGACCCAGAAATGTAGTAAGGACATTGGTAAATAGGTAATTAATGAGTAATTAATGACAGAATTTTCATGTTGGGGTGAACTAGCCCTTTAATTGTGCAGGAGTGAGTGTTTGGAAGAGGATGGTCTAGAATAGTCTGACAGACAGTTGCCAAGGAAACAAATTAAACAGTTTACCTCTTCTAATGTGACATAGCAGAGTGAATTCCTGTGAATGAGAGAGATAGCGGGATCCACATGCTCTGGGTCATACACAACGTGTGCGTTTTTTCTTTACCCATAGAATATGACTGGTAGGCTAAATATGCATTTTGGAAAGTACTGTATCCCACAATGTAATGCACTTGACTTTGGATTTCAAGTGCACTGAGTGTAATGGGAGAATGTAGAATTTTTGCATACTGTTTTGACACTTTTTATGAAAAAAATAAAATAATATATCTATATATTATATATATAATAAAAACATAATATAACACATGCAACTAAGTCGCTTTGAATAAAATCACCAGATGCATTCCGTGATAATTTTTTTAATGGTTTTAGTTGATTATGATCATCTTCAATGAGATGTACTGTGATAGTGATACTATGTACTATGACAGTATGCTAGTGTGAGTATAACCACAAAAACACCCGAATGAACTCATGTAACCAGAGTTTATCCCACATTTGAAGCTCTTCTGCCCCAGTGTGTCAGCATTAGGACACTAAATGATTCACCTGGTCATTATGACATCACTGATCTCTGACCCTGCCCACAGAGACTTCATCCGGCAGTGTTGCCATGGGAGACAGAGCCGGCAATGGTCGTCCAATCAGAAGGCTGCAGCAGGATTAGAGGGAGAACACAGATATTTCCTGTTCAACTCAACTTTAAAGAGTTTCATGCAAGCAGAAAATGAATCTGAACATGTTAGTAAACATTCTGACTAAAAGAAATAGAGTTAAAGTGTAGGACAAACACAGAGCTGGCTGAGATTAGTGTCAGGCTACAGTGAGTGTGTGTTTTTGTGGCTGACAGAATCTAACTGCAGAGAAACACCAGACTGTCTAGCATTAGCAAACCAATAATTTCAGACCAAACAGGGATTTGACAACCAACAGGCCTGTGAGGGTGATTCGAATTGTGAGGATTAGATGTCCACACAATGATAGTAAACCTAAAATTAAATGTGACAAAAAAAAAAAGAAACCCGCCCCGCCCGAAACGAAAGAAAGAAAGAAAAAGAGACAGAAAGAAAAGAAAGAAAACGAACGAGAAGAAAGAAAAGAACGAAAGAAAGAAAGGAAAGGAAGAAAGAAAGAAAGAAGAAAAACATTTGTGAGGTTGGTGTTAAATGGGTTATAGAAATTATATATATATATATATATAGTATATATATATATCCTATCCTAATATATATATATATAGTATATTATATATATATAGATATATATATATATTGGTGACTCAGTGTCTCCATAATGATGGTACAACCTCAAAAAAAAAACAAAAAAAAAAAAAAAAAAACAACGTTTAATTTAAAGGGTTATAAAAAATATTATCTCAATATAAAACAAAAGCAGTGTCACCATTATGTTCAGTTTAGCTTTAGTTTTGTTTTCATGGACACTTATGTTTCTCTTGGTTTCTGTCTGCTTATGTTCCTATTTGTCCATCGCTCATTAGTTGTCATGGTTCTTCATTATGTTTCTAATTAGGGCACACCTGTTTGCATTTGAGTTCATCACCTTCACTGAACACAACAGGACACACACACTCATACACTTCAAATGCAGTATTATTACAGGATGCTGATTATATTTATGTTTCATGTTTTTCTTTAAAAAGCAGCAACACTGAGGAATAAAAGTGCAGGAGTTTACTGTGTGTGTATGTGATGCTGACAGGATATCAGAGCCTCACATCATTACTCCCTCTCATACACACACAGTTTTATTTATCTTATGTAATAAGGTAATACTGAAGATTAACCAACAGACCATATTATGCTATCAAGATTTTTATTTTTATTTATTTTTTTATTTTATTTTTTGGATGTGTAGTGTCTTCAGTCACTTCTTTAAATTTGTTATTGCGTCAACAGATTTATCTTGCATAATATAATCTAATGTACACAGTTTTAACTGTGAGATTATAAGAGTTTTGTAAATCTGTTTTGTTCTTTATGATCAACACTGCCCTCTGTTGGACATTGTGTTATTGTTACTAAATGACAACATATCAAACACACTAGGGTTTATTCATAATCCTCTATTTTACTGAATACCAGACATAAAAGCAGACATGCAGATCTTTGAGAACTCAAATCAATCGGATCACCTGGCTGATAAGGCAAATAAAGAGTCCAGACAAACTATATAAGACTATATAAGTTTCTGTATGATACTTTGGTGTTAGATCCTGCTCACAACATTGCTGTTAGTCAGTAAATGTGATCTATTTTTTACAAGTCAGTGGACAGATGCTAAGGTGCTTTTATGTTCAACCATGAAGATTTGATGCACCAGTGGTGCAGCATATGTGTGGGGCTCACCTCTTGTCCTGATCTACAATTTTGCAGGAAAAATAAACAGGCCTTTAGGTCTTTTTTATCCATAGTGGTTAAACTGCATTTTGTGATGCAAAGGTCACTTAACCACAAACACAGCAGAAGTTCTCTCTCTGCTCACTTTGACTAAACAGAAATGCAATAGAAACTTGCAAAATCGCACACTGACAAATAAGAGACAATGACACTGTATGACGTCTAGAGCTGATATAGGACAATTTGTCCAGCAGAGTCATGTAAGCTGCATATCATATGATGCAATACCAGCTTCAGATTGCATCATTCATAGTTTTGCCTAAAAAGTAAGGATTTTCCAAACCCATAAATTCAGATATAAAATTAAAATCTCAACAAAATGACAATCTCTACAGTATAAATTCTGGGTATCTCGTTCTTTGAAACCACAATAATGAGGAAGACTGCTGACTTGGTAATGGTCCAGAAGACAATCACTGACACCCTCCACAAAGAGGGTAAGTCACAGAAGGTCATTACTGAAAGGGCTTGCTGTTCACGGAGTGCTGTATCAAAGCATATTAAAATGCAAAGTTGACTGAAAGGAAGAAAAAATGGGTAGGAAAAAGTTACACAAGCAACAGGTGAGGACCCTAAAGGCTTGAGAATACTGTCCAAGCAAAGCCGAGTTCAAAGGCTTGGGAGAGCTTCAGAAGGAGTTGGACTGAAACTGGAGGTCAGGCAGCAAGAGTTCACCACAATCAGACACGTCGAAAAGGGCTATATATGAAATATACCAGGGATCCTCAAATCTGGACCTCGAGATCCCTTTCCCTGCCAGAGTTTAGCTCTAACCCTAATCAAACACACACCTGAGCATGCTAATCAATACACATCAATGTCTTTGGGATCTTTAGAAAATCACAGGCAGGTGACTTTGATCAGGGTTGGAGCTAAACTCTGCAGCGCATTGGACCTCCTGGGCAAGATTTGAGGAAGGGGGAAATATACGAAAAATATATATGAAAGTTTCACTTTTAAAATGTGAATGAATTTAACATGACATTTGAAAAAAACCTTGAATTATATAACATTGAAAAAAAAAAAATCTATAGTCTATGTGTATATATTTAGAATAATAGCTAAAATATCATGAATTTTTTAAAAGAGTTTATTGCTGGTACAGACGATCCAATGTTTAAAACACTGACTTTCATATCATCAGAGTTTGTTTTTCAAACATGTTCAATGAAATCAAGGCTTCTTTTTGCTTCTGCAGCTTCTGTTCTATCAGGCTTTAAGAGCTTTATCACTTACGTTTGCAACAGATTCAAGTTTTAAGAGTGCTAGAAAAAATGAACGAGCCAAAATGCTATTTAAAAAAAACTAAAAGAGACAGAATTAAAAAACGAGTGGATGGTTCCAGACGGTTCAGAAGAGGTTTTTGCTTTCATCAGGTGTTGGAGACCTTGGTTTTAAGAGCAGGTTTTATGACTCCTTTGGAGCGACGGTCGTCGGTGCGGTCCGATGGCAGAACACACAGAAACGCTTTTACTGTCACGCTTGGATCGTGCTGACTCCACCTCCTCAGCTCCCTTGGCTACTGACAAGAGCCAAGACCTTGAGGACCAGCATGCGTAAATGTCTGTTAATAGGACTTCTTCCTGTATTGTTGTTGATTATTTTGGTATCTACACAACAGGAAGTAGACAGCTTCATAAAGATGCAACACATTTTTTCCCACAAAAGTTTAGGGTTGCTAAACATTTACATGAATTTCATTAGCTAAAATGAAGAACAACAAAAGCGAATGAGAGGAATCACTGGTGATATGAATGTTGTACCTGTAATAGTGGGCAGAGATATGGAGTTTGACGAGGCCGCTGCTCTCACTCGGCCATAACAGATTCACTTCAAAACTAAACCCCCTCTTAAAGCAAAACAACAAAACAAAATATAAATAAACTACAGTAACCATAACAGTATCATCACAATCACTATGAAATAAAAACAAAAACAGGTTAATGAAGGTCAAAACTTGCAAAGATACTCAATAAATGAATTAACTTATTGGGTAAAGGTGTTTCAGTGTGTCTTAATAATTTTTATTAAATACAATAAAGAAATAAATAAATTAAATATTACAACATTAAGATATTTGGTTAAAATTGATATGAATCTGTATATTTTATGCATGTAAAAAAATATTTTTTCTACTTTTAATCACCATTTTCCCTCAGTACTTTAATTGAATCGGTCCTGTGGTGTGATACATATATTTTTAAAGTACAAATATTCCATGTAGTGTCTCATATAATATGAGCTCATATAATGCTATTTAAAACCATTTTAAATTCTGTATTTTATCACACCACAGCCAGGGCATGTCAAGTATTTTGTCTCAACTGTTCACTTTCACAATACTTTATTATTTATTCTTATATTTACTTCTCAATTTATTCTTAGATACATCTACACATACACAAACTAAACTTATACTAATTGAAGTTTGTAAATGTATATCCTGCATCTCCTCTGTCTCACCCGTTTGTCGAGGGTGTTGCACCGCTCTTTCTCCTCGCTGATGAAGATCATGCTGCCACGACCGGATTTCTTCTTCTTCTTGGATCTCCTCAGTTTCACCTGGAAGAACAGAAAGAGTCACCTGAGCGTGATGATGTCATCACGGAGAGCTGCAATCACTGGTCTGTTTTTGAAACGTCACATCAATGTCTTCATCATCCTCACCTCCACACCCCTTTTTTGTTCAACACCACTCTCAATCCATCACACTGACGCTTCCACTGGAACGAGGCATGACGGACGGAGAGGGAGGAATGCCACTGTCTCAGAGATGAAGCTACAGGCAGAGAGAGAGAGAGAGAGAGAGAGAGAGAGAGAGGAATTGAATACACACTTTATACTGCCTACTATATATAAAAAAAAAATATATATATATATATATATATATATCTATATATATACAGTATTGTTCAAAATAATAGAAGTACAATGTGACTAACCAGATAATCAAGGGTTTTTAGTATATTTTTTATTGCTACGTGGCAAAACAAGTTACCAGTAGGTTCAGTAGATTCTCAGAAAACAAACAAGACCCAGCATTCATGATATGCACGCTCTTAAGGCTGTGCAATTGGGCAATTAGTTGGAAAGGGGTGTGTCAAAAAAATAGCAGGGTCTACCTTTGACTGTTACAAACTCAAAACTATTTTGTACAACCAGTTTTTTTTCTGGGATTTAGCAATCCTGTGAATCACTAAACTAATATTTTAGGTGTATGACCACAGTTTTTTAAAAAACTGCTTGACATCTGTGTGGCATGGAGGGTCAACCAACTTGTGGCACCTCTCAGCTGTTATTCCACTCCATGGATTCTTTAACAACTTCCCACAATTCATTCACATTTCTTGGTTTTGCTTCAGAAACAGCATTTTTGATATCACCCCACAAGTTCTCAATTGGATATTAAGGTCTGGAGATTGGGCTGGCCACTCCATAACATTAATTTTGTTGGTTTGGAACCAAGACTTTGCCCGTTTACTAGTGTGTTTTGGGTCATTGTTCTTGTTGAACACAACCATTTTCAAGGGCATGTCCTCTTCAGCATAGGGCAACATGACCTCTTCAAGTATTTTAACATATGCAAACTGATCCATGATCCCTGGTATGCGATAAAATAGGCCCAACACCATAGTAGGAGAAACAAACAGCCCATATCATGATGCTTGCACCTCCATGCTTCACTGTCTTTACTGTGTACTGTGGCTTGAATTCAGAGTTTGGGGGTCGTCTCACAAACTGCCTGTGGCCCTTGGACCCAAAAAGAACAATTTTACTCTCATCAGTCCACAAAATGTTCCCTCCATTTCTCTTTAGGCCAGTTGATTGTGTTCTTTGGCAAATTGTAAACCTCTTCTGCTTCCATGCCTTTTTTTTAACAGAGGGACTTTGCTGGGGGATTCTTGAAAAATAGATTAGCTTCACACAGACGTCTTCTAACTGTCACAGTACTTACAGGTAACTCCAAGACTGTCTTTGATCATCCTGGAGGTGATCATTGGCTGAGCCTTTGCCATTCTGGTTATTCTTCTAATTCCATTTGATGGTTTGTCTTCCGTTTTCTTCCACGCTCTCTCTGGTTTTGCTCTCCATTTTTAAGGCATTTGGAGATCATTTTAGCTGAAAACAGCCTCGCATCATTTTTGCACCTCTTTATAGGTTTTCCCCTCTCTAATCAAACTTTTTTAATCAAAGTACGCTGTTTCTTCTGAATAATGTCTTGAACGACCCATTTTCCTCAGCTTTCAAATGCATGTTCAACAAGTGTTGGCTTCATTCCTTAAATAGGGGCCACCTGATTCACACCTGGTTTTCTTCACAAAATTGATGACCTCAGTGATTGAATGCCACACTGCTATTTTTTTTGAACACACCCCTTTCAACTAATTCAACTAATTGCCCAATTGCACAGCCTTAAGAGCGTGCATATCATGAATGCTGGGTCCTCATTTGTTTTCTGAGAATCTACTGAACCTACTGGTAACTTGTTTGCCAACTAGCAATAAAAAAAATATACGAAAAACCTTTGATTATTCTGGTTAGTCACATTAAACTAATATTATTTTGAACAATACTGTATATATATATATTATGTGAAACAGAACACATTATGTAGTGATAAGCAACAGTATCATGCTACATTGACCTCACATGACCTTGCCACATTGAATATTTAATTTAGCATCATCTCAGAAATAAAACAAATATGAATAAAATGATTGAAATATAAATATCATAACAAATATGAATAAAAACAACTAAAACAATGTACTACTAATAATAAAAAACTAACCCAATATACTAATAACAAATAATAAAATTAAAATTCTGATATAAAAATATTAACAAAGCAATATTAATAAACAAATAACAAATCAAACTGTATATTAACATTATATTAATATATATATATATATATAGATATATATTATATATATATATATATATATATTGTATATTAATGCAAATTAATACAAAGTTACAACATGTATTAAAATAAATAAAATAAACAAATATAAAACATTTCTATAAAAATATTAATAATATAACAATATACTTAATTACTAAGAAATAAAATTATTTAAATAAGAAATACAAAAACCAAAATGTCTTAAAAACAAACGGTGTATTTATAAATATTAAAAAAATAAAAAATAAAAACAAAAACAAACAAAAATTAAAAAAAAAAAAAAACAATAAACAAATAACAAAATTACTAAATATAATAAATAAAAAAAACAATTATAAAAAAAAAAAACAATATAGTACTAAATATTAATTAAACTATTAAAATATAAGTATTAAAACTATATATTAATAACAAATATTGTGATTTCTATATATTTCTAGAAAATTATGCATCATCTTATAAACTGCAGGAATAATCACAGCATGCTATTTTGAACAGAGGCACATGTGTGTGGGCGTGGTCACCTCTCTGGGTGTGTCTTAGTGGGCGTTCCACATTCAGATCCAGCCAATGAGCAGATGGACTGTCGGACCGAGCGCAGCATAGAGCGCGGCCGGGTGGATCGTCTCTCATCAGTATCAGGCTACACAAGAGGAAGAAAATCAGGACACACTTCGCTGATCCCTTTCCCTCTATTTCTGCTGTCTGGCTTTCATGCTTACCAGCTCTCTCACTCCGTACTCCTTCTCCACCTTCTTCTTCAGTTGTTTGAAGCACTCCTCCATGCGCTCGTGGAAAGGTCGAAGGTCATCCGTCACTCTTTTTCCATGCAGACTGATTCCTCTGCCCAACAACGGGATCTAAACGAGTCCAGCGGGTTAATCATCTGTCCTAACCACTCGAGTTTTCTAGTATCAAAGCCACAAACAAATGCTGTGATGTTTCGGACCTGCCATGCGATGAGGTCTTTGAGTCTCATGAGTTTGTCTCTGTCCTCATGATGTTCGTGCATGTATTCTTCCGTGAAGAACGCCTGGAGAAAGATACCACACACACACACACACACACACACACACATCAGCCTCCGTTCTCAGCGTTTCTCTCTGTTTTCTCACTGTGTCTCTCTGACCTTCTCGTATTTGGCGAAGCCGCCCATGACGGCTGGGTCCACGATGCCATTGAGCAGCATGGAGAGAGGGTTTATGGGTAAAGCGTCGTCACACTGGTACTGGTTGATCATGGTGAGGATTTTCTCATTGGTTTGTCCCATCGTCTCGATGGCGTTCTCCAGCGGACTCACCGTCGTCTGACAGAGAAATATTCACAGATAATCACATCATAAACACGTCTGATCAGTCAATCTAACAATATAATATAATGTCACAGAATAACAGTGCATCTCCACTTTTGATATTATTAAGTAGAGGTAATCTTTAGGCATGTTTGAACTGGCTTACGGCACATTTTTAAATTTCCTGAAAAAAGTAACTATATTATATTAACGATATTCTTTATATATATATATATATATATATATATATATATATATATATATATATATATATATAATATCGTGTCAGTGCTCAGCACTGCACAGTACCCATATTAACACATAAACTGAAATTACAGAATTACAGAAATAATCATCACTGTCACATGACCTGCTCACACTGAAAGGAAATAAACCACTTATTAATAACAAATATGAATAAAAGCATTAAAATATAATTATGAAAATACATATTAACAAAATAAAACTATAACAATATATATATATATTTCTATAAAAATGTATAAAATGCAGGTATGATCACTGTATGTTTTTCTGAATTTGGCCACAGAGAAAGGTTAATACATCAAAATTACATTAAAAATGCAAAATATTAATTTATTTCTGACATAAAACTGAATACCGATGCATTACCATAATTGTATACATATACATGAGGTCATGTGACAATGACACATCCTACTGTTTTATGTTTACTGTTGCGTATACTACATACTGATGAAAAGGCCCTATCCAGTATACACTGCACAGGATGCAGTACACTAGTGTTCTGAAGAATTTCATTGTGATGGACAGGAACAGAGACTCACGTGGGTCATGCTTGTGGCCTCAAACCAGCGCAGGATTCCTGGTAGTTTGTAAGCAGTTATGAATGTGGTTCGCTCGATCCACATGGACTGAAGACAGAGAAAAGAGTGAGAAGACAGTCAACTCATGACAGTAAAGAGTCTCTGTGTGTGTGTGTGTGTGTGTGTGTGTGTGTGTGTGTGTGTGTGTGTGTGTGTGTGTGTGTGTGTGTGTGTGTGTGTGTAATGGACAAAAACTCTTCAACCCGACCAGACAACATTCATTTCTAGTAGAGATTTGAGCTCAGGGTTGTAGTGACTTTGGGTAGGTGTAGTTGTTTTTGGGGTTTATTTTTAGAGTACAGTCACATACAGTATTTTGCACTTTCTGGTGCTTGCCTACACAGTAAAGTGTGACTGATCACTAACAGAAATGGCTGAATATCTCCACCTGCTGTTCACAAGCACACTACATAATGTCATTATTTCTTCATCCTAGTCGCCTTTTTGTCTTTTAAAGCTCCTTCACAACCACAATGATGCAGAAATGATGAACTGTTTCCTTCCACACAGATGTGTGTGTTCATGTAGATTCAGAGCTGTTATTAACTTCAACAATTACAAATACATTTCGTTCATTTAAATAAAGCAGAAATAAAATATACATTTTAGATGGAAAATTATTTGGGGAATAATCATGAAATAATGGAAATCAGAAATATTGCACAGAAACCTTAAAACTAAAAAATATAAGCTAAATAATATTAAAGCTGAACTTTGCAATAACAATACAACATTAACACTGTTTTATGTTTATTGTTATATAAACACTATTGAAATAAAGTTGAAGCTGAAGTACTATAATCACTAAAATTAAAACTAAAATAATAAATGAAAGCTAAATAAATAGAAAAGACAAGCATGTAAAATTACTAAAACTAAAATCAACAGAAAAACTGAAAATATAAAAAACAAAAGATAAATCAAAATATGAATATATACTACAATAATACTAAAATAACACCAGACAGATTTATTCAATACTTTTAGCCACTTGTTTATGTGGAATACTGTAAATAGCTTTGTAAAGGAATATGATTAGTCAAATTTCACCCACAAACCCATAACCACAAAACTGGGTCATTTTTTTTTTTTTTTTTAGCTAAGTTTTCAGACTTTTGCACTGTTCAATTGTCAGAGTAAATGTGATGTATTCCAATTATAACTTTGTGCATGAAGTGAGAATTATCAAGTTAACTTTTTTTCTAAATGCCTGCTGGTATTGACATTAAATGAAGAGTCAGAATGATAATTAGGTCAAAAATTTATCCCAAATGGCTTTTCCAATTAAATGTGTAATGTGTTTCTGTACTTCTGGAGGTCACAGACAGTAAAAAGGCATCTTTAAGATGTAATAAGTATCATTAGCTTTATGAGATCGATGAGAGATGAATGTTGTGTTTTGACTCACAGCAAACTCATTATCAGGATCCACTTTCCCTCTCCTCACAGGTCTGGAGTACTGGAACCGCTGGACATAGTTTGACTTGTAGAAGCTACAGAATCACCAGAAAGAGCCAAGAGAAGAGAAGAGAGTTCACAGCATCAGTACATGACACACAGCTACAGATTCACACGTATTGAAGGTGAACAGATGAGCGTGTTTTGTGTTTTCTGCAGACTGACTTGATGATCTGATCAGGCACTGGTTTGTTCCTCAGACGCGGCGGGATCTCCAGAACCGGCTGCACTGTAAAACACTGGATATCTGATCCAGATCCGCTCAGGAACAATAAACCATTTATATGTATACAGTACATATATGAAAGTGTGTTTAAATATAAAAGTGAAATAATGTTACCATATAATATAACTAAAAATAAAAAATAATAAAAGTAAAGTATTACAAATTAATATGTTCTATAAAAAATAAAAATAAAATAGCATTTCCTATATATACAGTACACTGTAAATGGCCCCACAGTCAAAGTGAAGGATACACTGCATGTTGGAGTTTTTAATGTCGTCTCCAGGCATTGTGGTGATGTTGAGTCTCACAGCGCTGGGAAACTGACTCATCAGCTGACTCTGGAAATCTTCCCTGCGCTCGTACTCCTTCCCACGGTGAATGAAAACCTTATTCTGTTGATATTAAATATATCAACACATCATAATCTAGATTACACAACACATCTGTCAGCACAGTTTCAGCCTTATCTGAAAATACTGAACACACACTGACCCTGAGGAACTGAGGGAAGCCGCAGCCATAATATCCCACAGCAAAGTAGTCTGGCTTGGGCCGCAGGATCTTCATGATGCTCTCATAAAACTTGGCCTGCTGATTCTGCAAAAGGAATTTATAGATGAAATAAACAAAGGGACAGAATGCTAAAAAGCTAAAAGAACAAATAATTAAGAAGACTTTTAGAATATGGAGAGTGTGTAAGCAAAATAAAGGTGATATAATATAATATAATATAATATAATATAATATAATATAATATAATATAATATAATATAAAAAAACTAATAAAAAAACATTCATTAATAAAAAATAATTAGAAGAAAAATATTAGTGAAATAATAATATAATGTTTTCAAAAGTGTAAAAAATTAAAATGATTTATTTTTAATATTAATAAATAATTAAAATATACATAAGTTAAAAGAAAAAAAACTCTGAAAAAAGTTAACTAAATAATAAAACATATACATAAAAAAGAAGAATATTAATACAAACAAACAATAAATAAATATAATATACTTGCAAAACTGCAAAAATAAAAAATCTAAATAATAAAAATACACAAATAAAAAAATGAATACAGGTAAATATATAAAGATTATTGATTAATATAATATTTATTATAATGTAATATAATATTCCAATAAAAAAGAAACTAAATAATATAATATAATATAATATAATATAATATAATATAATATAATAATAATATAATATAATATAAGAAAACATATCATACATAAAAAAGAAAAAATAATAATACAAACAAACAATAAATAAATAAATAAACAAATATAATATACTTGCAAAACTGCAACAATAAAAAACCCTACATAATAAAAATACACAAATAAAAAATGAATACAAGTAAAAAAAAAAATTATTTATTAATATAACACTTATAATATAATATAATCTATATTTTTAAATGAGGAAAGTTTATTGTGTGTTACCAGTTTCTGTCCGAGCAGCTCGTAATCGAAGACCTCCATCTCGAACTGATCTGCTAACTCCTTACACAGAGTGATGGCCTCCTCCCACATCTGACACGTTCACACACATATACACACACACACGGTTAAACATTCATGAGGTCAGTCTTCAGCATCCAGTCCCAGTCCAGTCATGTCTACTGAATATTAAACAGCAAGTCCATCTGAAGCTGAGCTGACCTTGCCCTTATCAAAATAGCTGATGATGGTGTCGTAGAGCGATTCTTTGAGCTGCCGCTGGGACTGAGGTGTCTGAAAGTCCAGCTGAAGGGTGCACTGCTCCTCTGACCACTGCGAACACATCACAACATTATTATGATATTATATAACAGTCTAAACGAGATTATTACATTCCATTAAGACAATATAGCTGGTTCTTGACCATGAAAAACTTGCCGCCAGTAACTAGGGTGGCTGCCGTCTTTTTAGGCTTTTATTGACTGCCAGGTGATGCTCAACGAAATGATTATTTAGATATTAATATTCAAGACATTGTAGTGCAATACACATCTCATTATTAGATAAAAAGGGTTAACATGAATTGAAATCATGAAATGTAAACAGGAAGTGATGTCAAAGCAGCATTATAGTTTGCTAAAACAAACTATAGCCACAAAAAAGCCTATTTTCATTACTGATAAAATATAATAAAAACTTTTTTTTTAAGCAGCTCGTAAGCCATGCCCACATTTCTCATTTTTGTTAAGTTGAAGTACTAAAATTAATAAAACTAAACCTAATAATACAATTTATAAAAAGCTATACAGACATAATAAAAAGAAAACAAAAAACTAACAAAAATCACACAATAAAACAAAATAATATAAGTAAAAGAAGTTAAGAAAAAATTATAATATATACAGTATATAAAAAATTCTATAGATTAAGTAAAACAATAATATATTAGAATATTATATCAAATATATATTGTGTGTTTGAGTGCATGGTAAAAAGATAAAGATAAGTGAAATAATATAATATGATATATTTTATATAATATATAATTCAATTGTAAATACATGTTATACATACAAAAACACACAACAAATTGACTAAACCTTTAACTAAAATTAAAATTAAAACAAAAACATGAAATATAAAAATAAAATCTAATTCAAAATATTCACAAAAACTGTAATTCTACATTAGAGATACTAAATTATCACTGTCACAGTCATCAATGGGACTGAATGAATCATGACAACTTTGTTTGACAGGAAATAAAGCGAGAGGCTGAACTGAAGTGGTTTGTAATGAGAGGAGAGGCTGTGTGAAATAACAGAACATTAAATATCATAGAAATGTATTGACTGTGCCGTGTTCATCTGAGAGGGAGAGACAGAAACACACAGCAGGGTAAAATGCTCTATAAATCTACCGGCGCGCCACAGGAACTGCATTGATGTCATAAATCTGACCTGGAGGCTTTATCTGCTCGAGGGCCACAGGACCACAGTAAATCACACAGAGAAGAAGTGTGCCTCCAGTGAACCAATCAGAACATCTCTATGTTATTAGTGACCTTCAGTGTCAGAGGTGTGTGTGTAAGGTTTAACCTACAATGTGAGGTTCAAATGTCCTCTCAAAAATAGTAATACTTGAAATGAACTACAACTTGATGTCACTTCCTGTTTACATTTCATGATTCCAATCGATAATGAATGCATATTGTACTAAATTCCTAGAAAATAAATTCTCCACGAGGACAAATATTAATAAACACACCAAAATTATATTTTAATAAATATGTTAAAATGTTTCTGTGATGATTTAAGTTTAGTGGGTGAAAGGTATAATTAGCTCAACTGAAAAGTATAGAAGTCCTCATGAAGATGCAAAAGTAAATGTGTGTTTGTTAACCTTAAGCAGTTTGGAGTGCAGCAGAAGTGTGTACGCCGCCTCTGTGTAGTTTTCTCCATCCAAATGAAGATCCCGCAATTTATAGAGGTATTAGAAACAAACACAACAATTACAATTACAATTACAATTAATTAATAAAATAATATTAATTAATTAATTATATATATATATATATATATATATATATATATATATATATTATATATATATATATATATATATATAATATATATATACATACATACAGGTGCTGGTGATATAATTCGAATATCATCAAAAAGTTGATTTATTGCATTAATTTCATTCAAAAAGTGAAACTTGTATATTATATTCATTCATTACACACAGACTGATATATTTCAAATGTTTATTTCTTTTAATTTGAATGAGAGTAAACTGACAACTAAGGAAAATCCCAAATTCAATATCTCAGAAAATTTTAATATAACTTAAGACCAATACTAAGAAATGATTTTAGAAATCTTGGCCAACTAAAAAGTATAAAAATGAAAAGTATGAGCATGTACAGCACTCAATACTTAGTTGGGGCTCCTTTTGCCTGAAGTACTGCAGCAATGCGGCGTGGCATGGAGTCGATCTGTCTGTGGCACTGCTCAGGTGTTATGAGAGCCCAGGTTGCTCTGATAGTGGCCTTCAGCTCTTCTGCATTGTTGGGTCTGGCATATCGCATCTTCCTCTTCACAATACCCCATAGATTTTCTAAGTTCTAAGTTAAGGTCAGGCGAGTTTGCTGGCCAATTAAGAACAGGGATACCATGGTCCTTAAACCAGGTACTGGAATCTTTGGCACTGTGTGCTGGGGCCAAGCCCTGTTGGAAAATGAAATCTGCATCTCCATAAAGTTGGTCAGCAGCAGGAAGCATGAAGTGCTTTAAAACTTCCTGGTATACGGCTGTGTTGACCTTGGACCTCAGAAAACACAGTGGACCAACACCAGCAGATGACATGGCACCCCAAACCATCACTGACTGTGGAAACTTAACACTGGACCTTAAGCAATGTGGATTGTGTGCCTCTCCTCTCTTCCTCCAGACTTTGGGACCCTGATTTCCAAAGGAAATGCAAAATTTACGTTCATCAGAGAACATAACTTTGGACTACTCAGCAGCAGTACAGTCCTTTTTAAAGCGAGACGCTTCTGACGCTGTCTGTTGTTCAAGAGTGGCTTGACACAAGGAATCAGACAGCTGAAACCCATGTCTTGCATACGTCTGTGCGTAGTGGTTCTTGAAGCACTGACTCCAGCTGCAGGGCACTCTTTGTGAATTCCCCCACATTTTTAAATGGGTTTTGTTTCACAATCCTCTCCAGGGTGCGGTTATCCCTATTGCTTGTACACTTTTTTCTATCACATATTTCCTTCCCTTCGCCTCTCTATTAATGTGCTTGGACACAGAACTCAGTGAACAGCCAGGCTCTTTTGCGATGACCTTTTGTGTCTTGCCCTCCTTGTGCAAGGTGTCAATGGTCGTCTTTTGGACAACTGTCAATTCAGCAGTATTTCCCATGATTGTGCAGCCTACAGAACTAGACTGAGATACCATTTAAAGGCTTTTCATTTGATTTCAATCAACTAACTAAATAGAGTCACCAACCATCTTCAATAAATAATGAACCTTTTCACAATATTCAAATTTTCTGAGATACTGAATTTGGGATTTTCCTTAGTTGTCAGTTATAAACATGAAAATTAAAAGAAATAAACATTTGAAATATATCAGTCTGTCTGTATTGAATAAATATAATATACAAGTTTCACTTTTTGAATGGAATTAGTGAAATAAATCAACTTTTTGATGATATTCTAATTATATGACCAGCACCTGTATATATATATATATAATATATATATATATATATATATATATATATATATATATATATATATATATATACACACACACACAATATATTATAAAATGTTATAAATACAAATTATCTGATATTATAAACAATACATTAATTTTAATATATATTTTTTCTTCTTTTTTTATTTAATAGATTTCTATACATTGTAATACACACTCACACACACACACACACACACACATATATATATATATATATATATATATATATATATATATATATATATATATATATATATATATATATATATATGTATTTATTTATTTACTATACATTAAAAAATATATGGCAGAAAAAAATATTCTGATTATTAAAATATTATAAATAATAATTTCATTATATTAGCCATCATCAAGAATCTGCTAAAAACACATCTCTTCCATCTTTATTTGACCCTCTAACTCTAGTACTTTATATTCTAATTCTATTCCTTAAAAAAATTTGCCCCTTTTAGACTTGCACTCTATTCATTTACTGCTTGCTTTCTTTAAAAAAAAACAAAACAAAACAAAAGCAAAAAAGCCCTCTAACACTAGCTTGCTCTATTCTTTTTCTATTATATCTGTGTTTTTTATGTATTATATAATTTATATATAATTGCTCTTTTGTTGATTTTGACAGCTTCCATTGTCCTCATTTGCAAGTCATTTTGGATAAAAGTATCTGCTAAATGACTAAATGTAATGTAAATCTATATATATATATGTTCATACCAAGAGATACATTTATTTTTATGTAATATAATTTCTCTGACTCAACATTCACTTCTCTTAGCTCATAACGAATGGTATCTATACTTACCACAAGGAGGCAGTATTACATAAAGCCAGTAGGCCGTTGTTATAAAGATTTGACCAGAGTTAAGGAGTGTTAAGGCAAGTACTACACAAAGCAGAGAGCTTAAACCCCTGAAGGGTGGTAAAATCACAGTAAAGTATGGCTTTCCTCTTAGAAATTTATTTGAAACCAATATTCAATACTTGATTTTTATATTTTCAAACAGTAATAAATGCAATAATTCTTACATTGCTTAGTATTGATTTTGTACTGTACTGAATATCATGTATTGTATTGTACAGTGCATTATACATACATACATATTCTATTCTACTCTATTCTTCCACCAAGCCATCAAGAATCAAGTTGATTATTCTTACTGTAGGTGAAATTATAGATTCAAACTGGTGCAGAAACGATATGCATCATGATTTCACATTATTGTCTAATAATTATTGTTATTTTCATAATATTTCAATCTTTCTCTCTCATTTCACAGTTCAAATGTCACGACGAAAATAAAATGAGGTTATAAATAAACTAGACCATCTCCGTTTGTCTTTCGTTAAAGCTGAATTATCAGTGTTTCTCTTGGACGTGACACATAACTTGTTCACATTTACTGTCAATAACAAACATCTGAATCAGCTTCGTTCATTCATCTCACACTGATAATCAGAGGCCTGGGTCACGTTTGGCCCTGCAGAACACCTCTCTGCAGACACGCGCTCGTTTATGTTTAATGTGCCTGTAAGGTAGCAGTATGTCTCTGTCCCTCGTTCTGTCCATCCGTCTCTGTGCTTGGATGCTTATCCTTTGGATTTTGACATTAATTCAGCAAGACCAAGATAATCTCCTGTCAGATTACACAACCAACACACACACACAAGCACTTACAATCACAGTCACACACACACACAGTTAATATGGAAATTACCTGATGTACATCCCCTCACGGTTGATGTCCTTGTAGAAATTCTGCAAAGAAATGAAACACAAACGTTAACCTTGGCGTTTCTCTGAAGATGAGATTGTTGTGTTTTTTTTGTTTTTTTTTTGGATGCTTCTGATATGTAAAGATAAATAATTAATATCCAGTCTGACAGACTGAAGTTGTAGCAGTGACGTTCTGACTTTAATATCTTATTTATAGTTTTTATTCAGTCTGACTGTTAACAAATCATAACACAAATCAACAGTCTGACAGATTGAAGTTGTGGCAGTGACGTTCTGACTGTTCTGATGTTCTATCCCAGATTTTGTGCTGGGATATTAATCTGCATGTTTGTTAAATAAAATAACCAGTCATTACATTAGTAAAGCTAAACACGTCGTCCATTTGGGCCAATTAGGAGGCAGACAGCTCAAACTGATCTGACCAGATCAATCAGAAAACCACTTTATTTCTGTGACCCATGAAGTGGGCGGGGCTTACCAGAAGATTGACAGTGCAGCTCATGCGGTTGTTTCGACTGTCATCGCTCATCACTGTGCGGTAGTCAAGAAGTCGCTCGAGGAGGCCGGTCACAAGGGTTACGAAGTGCTGTACCTCGGTCAGCAGCGGGGGGCGTCCTTGAGCGCACTCTAAAAGACTGAAGCGACACACGGTCAGAGCGGCTCTCATGCTTTCAGGAGATTTCAGGAGGATTTGGAGCTTCTTATGGAGTCAAGCCAGCATTATACAAGACCACAGTGTGTGTGTGTGTGTGTGTGTGTGTGTGTGTGTGTGTGTGTGTGTGTGTGTGTGTGTGTGTGTGTGTGTGTGTGTGTGTGTTCGTACATGCTCTGTAACAGCTCCATGTATCTCTCGTCTCCTCCACCCCCTTCCACTTCATGATCCAACTTCAGGATGATCTCGTTCTCAAACTGAGAGGCAGAGAGAGACTTCATTAATTAACAAGTTCAACATCATCAATGTGCATTTGCTAATCTGTGTGTGTGGGCAGCTTTCTCCCAAAATAGCAAGTTGTTGTGACGTCCTAACATATAAAATATTCATAAATGAAAAAAAGCATCTTATTTCAAACCTAAACACGCTAAAAGTCTTGCTGGAGTTAATCCACAGCAGGCCTACACTGAATCTGAGCAGATTTTTACCATTTCATAAAACATTTTAAATCCTTTCCTCAGAATTATGGAAATATTCAATAAGAATATATATCTGAAATATTTTAAATATATTTTACCATCTTTAAACCTATTTCACAGAATTACAGAAATGTTATATAAATATATAAATAAATATTTTAACATATTTTATCATGTTTAAATCCATTTCCCAGAATTATAGAAATACTCCAGAAAAGATTAAATATTAATATTAAAATCATAATATTAAAATATTCCTCATATTTTTGAATGCATTTTACCATCTTTAAATTAATTCCAAAGAATTACAGAAATATGTGAAAAATGTTTTACATGCATTTTATCATCTTTTAATTAATTACGTAGAATACCCGAAATATTCTATATCCATTAAATCAACAAATCAATACTCTGAATTACAGAAATATTACATAGAATGCTTTTAAAATATTTTAACACATTTTACCATGTTTAAATTCATTAGCACTATAAATATTTCGTATAAATAAATAATTATTTTACACATTTTTAAATCAGTTTCTCAGAAACATAAATGTTGCATCAACTTTTGTTTATATTTTAACACATTTTACCATGTAGCAATATTACACATGTACATATAAAAAACAATAAAAAAAAAAAAACATTTTAAACACATTTACATAGATACCATGTTTAAATCCATTAGATGGATTTATATAAATATTCCATATAAATATTTTAAAAAGTGTTTTAAGCACATTTACGATCTTATTTGAATAACAATAAAAATTCAAGTACAGTATCCACAACTGTACACAGTATTTTGGTATGTCAGGTTTTTGCGTAGACCAAAACCAAAAAAAAAAAAAAAAGGATTACAGGGTTAGTTCACCCAAAAATGAAATTTAGCCAGTGTTTTACTCACCCTCGAGCCATCCTAGGTGTATAAACACAGACTAATTTCATTTTTGGGTGAACTTACCCTTTAAATTATGTGTTATCTGCATGTAAAATTGATGAGTTTAGCTTGTGAGGTCAAAGTGTGTGTTTGAACCTTTCTGAAGTTTCCGGAGTGGTTGTGTTCACACTGCATCATGTCAAAGAATATGGGGATGGTTGCTCTCCGCAGCTCTTCCTCCGGGATGAGCGTCATCTCCAGGATGGGACCCACCATCCCGGGAATGAAACAGATCTTATTTTTACTGAGCTTGTACCACATGTCTCTGATAGCAAAACCAATCAGCCGTCTCATGTCTCCATATCTGAACGAAAGCAAGCAAGCATATTTATGCATATTTAATTTCTTTGACTATAGTTGTTAAAGCCAGATTTCTGTATAAATAGAGTTCAACTGTGAGCAGTTGCTGCTGGTTTAAGTGGGATGTTTCTGGTTTAAGACTCACTTGGCCAGAATCTTGCTCCTTTTGGTGGGAGAGAAATGCTGCAACTGCAAGGACTCCTGGGTAATAAATGCCACAGCCAAATGGAAGTAATTATTCCATAACTACAGGAGAGAGAGAGAAATCGTGATAAGATGACATTGGGGTGAGATATGTGAGATTAAATGAGGGCTATTAACACTAATTGAATCTGAACTTGATCGAGCTCATTTAGGACACACACACACACCTACCTGCACTTCAAAGCTGTTGTTGTCGAGGAACTTGTGGTTCATGGTGTCGGCGTACGTGTTGATTGCTTGGAGAAACACCCTGATTGGATGAACATACCAGGGTTATTATAGTTAACCAAAACTTAAAGACTTAATTCATCCAAAAAATCCAAATTATCCCATGTTTTACTCTCCCTCAAGGCATCCTAGGTGTATATGACTTTCTCATTTGATCAAGTGTTTGTATCACAATCTTTTCATTAACCTCATTTTTCTTATTGAGTCATTGAGTCTTTGAATCAGCTGCATTTTTAATGGATGTCTTCATTTTCAACACCAGATCTACTGTTTTATCATTTCAGATCATATAAACCTCATATGTTTTGCTTGTAGTAGATGCAGTAAGTGAGCATCAACTGTACAGTAAGTGTCAAGTCTGTGCAACTTTATTCACAATACATGATGACTGATTTAGACTATCCTACTGAACAACATTTTTAAGGATGTTTAAGTGTCCAATTGCTGTTTGTGCTAATGGTATCTGATGATCAGCAGGGTCACAGATCAACTTTAAACTGCGATATTGAATACCAGGAAATATACTGAGGTCAATAAAACACAATATGCTGCCACTGTCTGCTGCTATTAACAGTAACACACACACACAAAACACACACACATACACACTAAACACCAGCGATCCATATCTTCCTCAATATGAGGAGTTTCTCTCTTTCTCCTCTGTCTCTGGGTCTGCAGGTTTATTCTTCTGTAAATCTCTCTTTCTCTCTCATTTGCCTCTTGTTTGAAGTGTAATCAATGTTAACATAGTGTTTGTGTTGCTAAAGACCCTGAGACTGACAGTGGATGTTACTGTGAATCATCTCAGGAGCACTGCTGTGAGTGTGAGTGTGTGTGTGTGTGTGTGTGTGTGTGTGTGTGTGTGTGTGTGTGTGTGTGTGTGTGTGTGTGTGTGTGTCGTGCGTGCGTGCGTGCGTTCGTGCTTTGTGCGTGTCGGTTTTGTGTTTCTTTCTTTGCTCTTACCGGTTTACCAATCATGATCCTTAAAAGATTAATTCCATCAGGAAGTCCTACAAGAACACAAACACAAGATGATTACTGCAAATCAAATCCTTAGACAGACAGAAACGTCAGACATCAGAAGTCCTACAACAGACAGACACACAACACCAACAGATGATTAACTGCATGAAGGACAGAAAGGACAGACAGACAGACAGACAGACAGACAGACAGACAGACAGACAGAAGGATGGACAGACAGACAGACAGACAGACAGACAGACAGAGAGACAGACAGACAGATAGACAGAAAGACAGATAGACAGACAGACAGAAGACAGACAGACAGACAGACAGACAGAAGGACAGACAGACAGACAGATAGACAGAAGGACAGACAGACAGAGAGACAGACGGACAGAAGGACAGACAGACAGACAGACAGACAGACAGACAGACAAACATGAAGGACAGATAGACAGACAAAGACGATAGATAGACAGACAGACAGACAGACAGACAGACAGACAGACAGAAGGACAGACAGACAGTCAGACAGATAGACAGATATATTAATAAATATAAATATATATAAATATATAAATATATAAAAATAAAAAAAAAAAAAAATAAATAAATATAAAAATTAAGATAGATAGATAGATAGATAGATAGATAGATAGATAGATAGATAGATAGATAGACATCGTTAGATACAGAACAAAAGAACAACAGAACAATGGAATGATAGAATGACAGATGGAACGACAGATAAAACATTATTGTCTCACCACTAGGTCTGTGGTCCCGCTGAAGGTCTCTATGTAGCGTGAATAGTGTCTGTCATCCATCTGACTGAGAATAGCCGTCATACAGGCCACCACTCGAGACTAGAGTGACACAGAGACACAGACAGAGCCCAGGATCAAATCTCTACTCCAACAACAACAAACGCAAAAGTCCTGAAAGTCCTGACGCTCTCATTCAGCTGACGGGACAGAAGATGATGAACAACATTTCAGATAGTCTGGAGAATCTTTCAATCATTCACATCGACGTCCAATTTCCCCTCCACTCTGCATGTGCCTTCCTTTCCTCACTCTCTCTCTCTCTGATCAGATGATACAGGCAGAGAGCAAAAGTGATGGATGACGGATAGATGTATGCAGACAGAGAGGTGAGACCCATCACTCACACAGTCCTCACAATCCTGACTGTACGCCGCTGATAAAATGTGTGTGTGAATATGAATGAAATGAAGTGTGCAGTTTATTCTCTCACACAGACCTTAAGTAAAACAGTATAAATATTGGAAGAAAAATGAACTTTGCATCCCATGAAAGACTGTGAATGATGTAACAATGGTACAATATTAAAATATGTGCATAGTTGCTGATTATACTTAAAAACTGTTCAAAAGTTTAGGGTCAGTAAGATTTTTAAAAGCTTTTGAAAGTCTCTTCTGCACACCAAGGCTGCATTAATTTGAAAAATACAGTAAAAATTGTGAAATATTATCATCATTTAAAACAACTGTTTCCTGGTGTAATATATTTTCACAAATAATTTATTCCATCACAGGAAAATTATACTCTACAGAAAGTCAAACAACCTACAGTAACTCCAGAAAGCAACCTGGAATACACCATAAAATACATTAACACTGAACAAATGACACGTTTCTCCCTTAAGACAGACAAACTTGTGAAAACTTATGTGATAAAGCCAGCAGACAGACACAGGACTCATCTAAAGGGAAGCATTTCAAATGATTGTGCTGATACAGACGCAAGTAATGTTCCCATCAGCTGTTTAAAGAGCTCTGAGATACGTCCTACTGCTGGAAATATGCTGATCACACACTCCTCTATTGCTTTAAACCGTCTGTGTGTGTGTGTGTGAGGTGAGATTTCTCTCTAGTGAGTGTTATATGTCTCACTGCTGTCTGTCTGCAGCCTGACAAACAAAGACAGAATGACAGTAAAGCAGACACACATCAGCTCTGCTCACCAATACACAAAATGCACATTCACTGAAACCCAGTGAGCTTCTTAACTAGACAGGGACCCGTTCCAAATCAGGACAATCTTACAAAGACTTTTGACTTTCAGCATAAAGTCTGGTCCATTTAGCAGCTCATGCTCTCGGTGGGTTCATATGCACTGACGCCCCGGAGCTGCCATCTCAAAAAACAGTCAAGCAAATTTTCAAACCACATATTTGGAGTCTAAACAACTACATTCTCACCTTCAAACTGCTTAAGACTATATTCTGTGACACAAAACAGTAGTATTTGTAAAATTATAGTGGATTTGGCCATCAACAATAACACTCGCTTTGAGAAATACTTCAAGTGGAGTGATACAAACAGTGAAACAGCTGGAGTTCTGTTATTACTAGAATATCACTCTCCTCTCAGCCAATCAGATTCAAGGACCTGAAAGCACTGCTGTATATAAAATAATATAATAATACACATACAATATTTAATATAATTACCATTCAATATTATTGTATATATTATCAAAACAGAAAACAGTCCTTTTGTCAGATTTATCTGTCTTCCGAGGAAAAATCTGTCCCTGAAGTACAGCTAAGTTACACGATCACCCAAAGGCAGAGAAAAGGACACAATGTTTGATGAAAATCTACAGCCAACAAAGGAGTTTCACACTCTCTCACACACACACACACACACACACACACACACACACACACACAGAGGCAGGCAGTGGTAGAGGTGTAATCTGTGTTATGTAATAAATCTAATTAAATAGAGCGGTGTCATCTATAAGGACAGATGGCTCACTCTGCCGAATGAAAATAAAACCACGCGCACATGAGTCATGAATATCCCTTTATCCTGATTCCAGCGTTGCACCTGTTCAAACATCTCTCATCTCTTCTGATCTGTTTCCTGTTTCCTTCGTTATTCATTGAGAACATAATTCATACCGACTCGCATCATTTAATTTCTCTGTTAAAATATTCATTTGATTTTCAGTGGCTTTTAGGCAGAAGCGGGTCAAAGTTTGAGAAATCAAAACCAGAAGCAATATGTACAGTATGTAAGAAAATTATGAAATTTACATATACATTTATGAAATAACATGAATACTCCAGTACAAGTGACTTTTCTCATTTATAATAAAGATTTTTAATTTATATATATATTAGGGCTGCCCTTGACTAAGGATTTTCTGGTCGACTAGTTGTTCATTTTAAGTATTTGTCGATTAAACGCACGTTTATTAATAAACCATTTAAATCACTATAATGAGCCTTTAATTGCCTGCATAGCCTAATAAGCACTCAAGCAGAATCTGATAAACTACTGCTTTCTTTGTTTTTGGTTTAAGAGATGAAGTCGGTGACACTGACTCATCATCTCCGCAGTAGTGGATGCGCCTGTATGCATGTTTTATACAGATTAATCTGAGAATAGGCAATTTGTTTTCCATTTGAATTGGTTCATTTGAAAGTAGACATTTCACTCTCTATAGATATATTTTTAATGTCTGTGAGGCAAAGATATACACAGAGTTTCACGCTCAAGTTCACAGAGACCAAGACGGCAGAAAGTGCATGTTTGCTTTCATTATTTTACAAAAGTGTGATTTGTTGTTGTTGTGAGTGCACACAAATAAATGTAGAGTCTTTACAAATTTGAAAGATGTATTACTCTTATCTGTATGAGCAAAAATGACAGAGAAGCCTATTTTAAGAGCAAGTGAGTACCTCCATCTGTCCTGCAGTGAGCTGCTGTTCAGCTTCCACACTCCACACAGACACTTGAACAGTGCACATTTTTCTAGGTTAACACTAGATTGAGCGGCCATGTAAAGTTGCTAATATTACATATTTCAGATGATAAGCCATATTTGAGGTCGATGAACGATAGGCAAACGTTTGGCTGTTCTGTCTGATGTACTGTATTACCATAGACCAGCCATTAAGGATCTGTCCGTCATGGACTGCATGACTTCACCTGTAGATTTTATTATTTTTCTGTGACTAATAAAATTTTGGTCGACCAAGCCTCTTCTGCATATTTATGCAGATTAGTATTTATATGAATACCATAATATAAAGTATTACCAAACATACAAAACAATGATTTTTCATGTCTAATTTACTTTATATTATATTTACCTATACTTGTTACTCTTGAAACTGATTTGCTTTGGGATACCTGTAACACAAATATATGGTTTTAGTCATGTCAAAAAAATAAAACAATAAACTACCAAAATAAGAAATAAGATTGAGAGAGACAGACAGCGAGACAGAGAAAGAAAGAGGTTTGACATTCTGCTCAGACTGTGACAGAATAACTGATGACAATAAAAATATAGAAACAAGACTAGACAAGAAGAGACATAGGTCTTCAGTTTTAAGTTTTCAGCCAAAAACGGGAAACTTTTAATGGGTTTTGTCTGTTTGTTTACACAACAACATCGTTTTGGGGACTGAAAAAGCATATTTTTGAACACAGGTTTCAGAGTGCAAGTTTTTGAAACCGCCACAGTTATCGTTTCCATGTAAACACCCAGTACGGGAATCTTTGAAAACGGTGACATCATGCACATGCGTAGTACTTGTTAGGTATGTAGAGATGTGCAGCACATGCTTTGATTTTAAAGGCAAGCGTGAACAAACATACACAACAATGGCGGAGTATATGGTACTGTTGTTGCTGCTCAAAAGTTTGCTAACGCTTCTTCAGCAAATAGTGGATTTACTTCACCAATATTACAACCACCAGTGGAGACACATCATATACAACATATAATCGTCACTTCCCTACAGATACTGTTTACTAACAAGGTGACAGCGCCAACTACTGGCCTGGCATACGTAATACAGCATTTTTGGCCATTATCACGTTTATGTTTAAACGTGAATCATTTCGAAAACGTTGTCGTGTATACGTGAAACTTTTTAAAAACGCAAGGGAAAAACTTTTCCGTTTTTGACTACATCGTTGTTGTGTAAACATAGCCATAGACTAGAGAAAAAGACATAAACACACACCTGAACACACACATGACGTCCGCGAGCATTTGGGAGCATGTTGAAAATGTGTGTGTGTGTGTGTGTGTGTGTGTGTGTGTGTGTGTGTGTGTGTGTGTGTGTGTGTGTGTGTGTGTGTGTGTGTGTGTGTGTGTGTGTGTCACGGTCACTTCTTGTCCTGGTTTCAGTTCTTCTTCCCCTGCGGCTGTAACCTCATCTACATCTTTCTCATTCTTTCATTTTCCTCCTGTTATCCTTCTTTTCACAGCTGCCCCCTTCCAGTCCTCTGTCTCATTTTCACCCCCTCCTCCCTCTCTCTGTAAACTGATGTTATGAGATTCCAGCTCCACTTCAGATCAAATTAAAATGAGCTTTAGTAAGAGCAAACCGCACAACCTGCCTTCATCCTGTGTTTTAAATATCATACACACAATAAATGAGGACATGTCGTGCACCTCTATTGTTTTTATGTAAGGCTAATAACAATGACTGCAGACTAACAATATGTTTTGTATTTCATAGATGTTTCAAACAAAAGAACGGTAAAAACTTTAAAATTCACATTTCCTATCGAGGACACCCACAGATTTTGTCGGATTTAGATAATATTATTATTTATATTTTTTATTAGTTTTTTCTTATGTTTTTCATTTTCATTTGAAAGTATTATTAATGGTAAGCTTTTTCAAATATCTGTTTTTCAGTTTTAGGTTTAATTATTTTAGAACAAGTTAAACCTAGTTAAACCAAACAAAAATGAGAAAATAAAATTTAAAAAAAAAATCTGAATTTATTTTATTATTTTATTTCATTTCAGTTAACATTATTTTATTACAAGGAGTGAAATATATATTTTTTTAAGATTTTACTTTTAGTTTCAGTTTAACTGTAATAACCCTGCATCACACAGACCTTAGATGCTATATTAGAGATGGCATGTTTTTCTATCAGGGTAATGTTATTTTCTATGTCCTAACCTGACCCCTAAACCAGCCCACACAGAAACCTGTGCACGTCATTACATTTAAACACAAATATCACCTGGATCAGCCTTTTCAACCTGTGACGACACATGAAAATGTACTTATGACAACACACCTTACAAACATTTGACGAAAAGAAGTTTTGAAATGATAAAGCAGTAGATATCAATCACTGCTTTCTTAACCAACAGGGAACATTCTCAGAACGTTCTGACAAAGTTCTTTCAAATTTATAAACAAATGTCAGCCAGTCACATTAATAGAACATTAATAGAATGTTGTTTTATCTGGTCTTTTATAATGTTCTCAAAATGTTATTTATACATCATTCATGGAATGTTTTTTTTTTTTTTGGATATTCATCGAAGATATTTTTATACATTACTACTACTTGTTTCAGAGAACATTTAAAAGTATAATTTCCATAATTGAAAAAAAAGAACAAATGGAATGTTCCCTTCACGTTTTCTCTGACATTTTCACAATAATCAAGAAAAAAATTAACATTTTTAAAAACTGGACGTTTTGAACATTTAGAGAACATAAGAAAACATTATTTCTTAGAAAACGTTCTTTTCTTTTGTTCATTTCAACAATTATTTATTTATTTATTTTTTATGTTTGTTTGAGCCTAACACAGAGACTCAACCAATGATGTGAATTTGGGGGTGGGGACTATCTGTTTTATCCGACCAGATGACAGACAAGATGAGTGTCTCATAATGATGTTTGAAAAAAAGTGTTTTGTTACACCAGTGCCACATATAAGATGCACAATACTTGTATTCTTCATTTCAACACTAGGCCTTTTTTAAACTGAACCTAAACTAAAACTTCTTTTGGTCAAATGTTTTGATTGTAAAGTGTGTGTGTGCATCTTTCTTTACAGTAAATAACACTGGCTGTCTATTGTACTGACATTCAGACATACTAGTAATAATAATATCTCCTTTTTTGGGGTGGGGGGGCACTATTTTTAAAACCACACATGATGTTTTCTAACAAAACACAAATTTGCAAACTGCAAACACTTCTTTGACCCTAAACCTTGAACACGTTTTTGTACTGTTTGTGTGTGTGTGTGTGTGTCTGTGTGTGTGTCTGTGTGTGTGTGTGTGTGTGTGTGTGTGTCTGTGTGTGTGTCTGTGTGTGTGTCCAGACCTCCTATCAGCAACTAATGTGACCGAACAGGAGGGGGAAACCAGGACACACAGCGGGATTAAAACACACACACATACACACATACACATAGAGAGAGAGAGTCAGAGAGAGGGAGGAGATACGAGACGCTCAGTTCACCAGTAGATGGAAGGAGAGACAGATGTGCTCATGAGAGAGAAAGATCATAAACACAGACAAGAGAAAATCACACAGACGGATGTAAGAAAGAAGAACAGAAACACCACGGAGGAGTCTGATCTCACAGGAATATAGGAGAAACAGAGCGAGTGAACAATGAGAGAGATGAAGAGATGCAGAGATGAAGAAACAGTCCGTTCACCTACACAACACTCTGTAATTAAGGTCAGTAACGGAGTTAATCATCTAATGAAATATTACAACAATGCTCAAGTCATTAGCGTACATCTAAAACATTCATTCAATTTCATTTAAATATTTTCAATTTATTGTTACATTTTTTTATTTTATTTTTAACATTAAATTTAATTTTTATTATTTTATTTATTTTTTTATTATTTAATTTACGTGTGTGGAGTGCTTTTGAGTTCAAACAAAAAATATACTAAAAAGCACCTTGGTACTAACATGGTGTTTTCGACCTGCACCATGGTCATACCATAAAAGTATCAAAGTATCATAATGATACCATGTTTTTTGGACTTGTATCATGGTAATGTTGTGATGTTCTCTGTAGTACTTTGCAGAAACACATATACACCATAGTGAATGAATATAGTAATCATTCAGTATCACGGTGTACATCAAAACACCCGAGTTGCCATCTGACACCATCATTTTACCACGGGACTGCTGCAGTACTTCTGTAAGGGTCTCTGGTTGCTAAAATCGCTCATAATGTCTGCGTCTAATTAATCATCATTAACAACACAGAGCAAGTTTACTGAATGTAATGTAAACACAACACTGGGATCTGTGTGTGTGTGTGATGTAACAACAGGTATCTAATACCCATCTGTTATTGAGACCTCTGATTAAATAATAGAGGTGCATCTCAATAAATTAGAATGTCGTGGAAAAGTTCATTTATTTCAGTAATTCAACTCAAATTGTGAAATTAAATGTATAAAAAAATGTATTAAATAAATTCATTGCACACAGACTGAAGTAGTTTAAGTCTTTGGTTCTTTTAATTGTGATGATTTTGGCTCACATTTAAAAAAAAAACATCTCAACAAATTACAATAACTCAAAACTTGGTAGGGGCAAAAAAAAAAAATCAGTGAATTGTTGGCCTTCTGGAAAGTATGCTCATTTACTGTACATGTAGTCAATACTTGATAGGGGCTCCTTTTGCTTCAATTACTGCCTCAATTCAGCGTGGCATAGAGGTGATCAGTTTGTGGCACTGCTGAGGTGGTATGGAAGCCCAGGTTTCTTTGACAGTGGCCTTCAGCTCATCTGCATTTTTTGGTCTCTTGTTTCTCATTTTCCTCTTGACAAAACCCCACAGCTTCTCTCTGGGGTTCAGGTCTGGTGAGTTTGCTGGCCAGTCAAGCACACCAACACCATGGTCATTTAAACAACTTTTGTTGCTTTTGGCAGTGTGGGCAGGTGCCAAATCCTGCTGGAAAAGGAAATTAGCATCTTCAAAAAGCTGGTCAGCAGAAGGAAGCTTAGAGTGCTCCAAAATTTCTTGGTATACGGGTGCAGTGACTTCGGTTTTCAAAAAAACACAATAGACCAACACCAGCAGATGACATTGCACCCCAAATCATCACAGACTGTGGAAACTTAACACTGGACTTCAAGCAACTTGTGCTATGAGCTTCTCCACCCTTCCTCCATACTCTAGGACCTTGGTTTCCAAATGAAATACAAAAACTTGCACTCATCTGAAAAGAGGACTTTGGACCACTGGGCAAAAGTCCAGTTCTTCTTCTCCTTAGCCCAGGTAAGACGCCTCTGACGCTGTCTGCGGTTCAGGAGTGGCTTAACAAGAGGAATTCGACAACTGTAGCCAAATTCCTTGACACGTCTGTGTGTGGTGGCTCTTGATGCCTTGACCCCAGCCTCAGTCCATTCCTTGTGAAGTTCACTCAAATTCTTGAATCGATTTTGCTCGACAATCCTCATAAGGCTGCGGTTCTCTCGGTTGGTTGTGCATCTTTTTCTTCCACACTTTTTCTTTCCACTTAACTTTCTGTTAACATGGTTGGATACAGCACTCTGTGAACAACCAGCTTCTTTGGCAATGAATCTTTGTGGCTTACCCTCCTTGTGAAGGGTGTCAACCATTGTCTTCTGGACAACTGTCAGATCAGCAGTCTTCCCCATGATTGTGTAGCCTAGTGAACAAAACTGAGAGACCATTTTGAAGGCTCAGGAAACCTTTGCAGGTGTTTTGAGTTGATTAGCTGATTGTCATGTCACCATATTCTAATTTTTGAGATAGTTAATTGGTGGGTTTTTTTTTAATTAAATGTGGGCTTAAATCATCACAATTAAAAGAACCAAAGACTTAAACTACTTCAGTCTGTGTGCACTGAATTTATTTTATACATGAGTTTCACAATTTGAGTTGAATTACTGAAATAAATGAACTTTTCCACGACATTCTAATTTATTGACATGCACCTGTATGTGTATGTATATTTAAATGTGTGTGTGCATAAGTGTGTTTGTTTTAGCAAGTGTGTAGTTAGTGCTTTTAAATGTGTGCATGTGCCTGTATGTATTTGAGTGTGTGTTTTGTGTACATGTAAAAAAAATCTAAAAGACCTAAATAATATTTTCTTGGAAAACATGCTCCAAAATATGTACAAAAGGTGTACATGTGTATATTCTTTCTAAATGTAAATGTATTGACTCGCACATGTTGTTCCAAACCTGTGTGACATTCTTTCTTCTGTGGAACACAAAAGAAGATATTTTGAAAAATGTCGGGAGACAAACAAGATTGGATCCCAGTGACTTTCACTGCACTGTAAAAAGTGGCAACCGAAAATGATAACATCTAAATTATATATTATTTACCAAAAAAACTCTTTTACCAATTTATACCAATAAAGCTATTTTTATATGTTGAATCTTTTTGTAAAAGGTTATTACTTTTTGTTTCAGAACATTCAGAGAACATTCATAAGTAACATCCCCATGTTGCAATATGATAAAATTGATCGTTTCCATGCCATTTTCTCTAACGTTTGAAATAACCAAGAAAAGTTTTTTTTAATTTGAAAACATTTTAAAAATACATCTGCAACATTTGAAAAATGTAATTTAAATTGTAATTTAATTTACCTTTGCAAAGTTTAAGCAGGTTGTGAAGCAATTGCAGGTTACTACTTTTTACTGAGCACTGAGATGTTTTTTTTTTTTTTTTTTTTTTTTTAAATATCCTCTTTTATGTGTCATAGGAAAAAAGTCATTCATACTGGTTTAGAAATGACACGAGGTGAATAAACAACAAAATTGTTGGGAAAAGGGTGAACTATGTATTCAACTCTTTGCATTACGTTAATTTAAATAACATTTACTTAATTTATAGATTATTTGAGACATCCCTGAATGCCCCCAAAGAGAAGTTTTGACATATTTATATCACTTCTGGCGACAACTTAGTTCCTAAACTAGCATGTGTGTGTGTGTGTGAGAGAGACTCAGAACAAGAGTGTGTCGAAATTGATTTCATGCTAAAGAAATCTAAACACAGATAAAAACATTGAGAAACAGTGAGACACAAACACTTGAATGCAAGTAAGAGAAGATAAGAGAGGAAAGACAGAAAAAAGGACAGACAGACAGACAGACAGTCAGCGAGAGATAAACACCAGAGAGAGGGATGGACAAAAGACAAGAAAACAAAAGGACAGTGACAGCAAAAGAAAGAGGAGAAGAGACAAATGAACAGAAAGACAGGAGACAGATGGGTATTTAAGAGAGACAGGCCTGAACCTCTGAATGAGGTGAATCTCCAGACGCCTGTCAAGATGATGTCCAGCTCATATTTCACCTCAGAATGAAAAGGAAGGAATAAGAAATGTCTGACATGATGAAATTAAGGCTAGTTTTAAAGCTTTTTTTTTTTTTGCATTGCATTACTTTTTATTACTTTTGCATTACTTTTTAATAATTAAATAACTAGTTACTAACATTTACACCAAATTCTCATTACAGTAGTGCACAGCAATCCCATTCTTAATGTAAACATTGATTATTATTATTATTATTTTACAGATTGTAAAATATTTTTGTATTGATAGAATTTTTTGTATTGAAATGAATGAATGAACAAATGAATGAACGAATGAGTGAATGAATGAACGAATGAGTGAGTGAGTGAGTGAGTGAATGAATGAATGAATGAATGAATAAATGAATGAATGAATGAATGAACGAACGAACGAACAAACAAACGAATGAAAGAATGAATGAATAACAGGTCAAGAAGTTTGAAACCATATCAAAAGGCTGGGGTCTGAAGATTTTTTTTTTTAAGAAATTAATACTTTTATTCGACAAAGATGCATTAAATTTATCAAAAGTGACAGTAAAGACATTTATAATGTTCTGAAAGATTTATATTTTAAATAAATGCTGTTCTTATGAACTTTCAAATAATCTTTGAAAATATAAAAGGATCATGCGTCACTAAAGAATGGAGTAATGATGCTGAAAATTCAGCTTTGCATCACAGAAAAAAATACATTTTAAAATATTTTCACATAAAAAACAGTTCTTTTGAATTGTAATTAATATTTCATATAATTTTACTGTATTTTTGATCCAAAAAATAAATAAATAAAAATACAGCCTTAGCAGGAATAAGAGACTTCCTTTAACAACATTAAAAAAATCTTACAGAGCCAAAACATTTGTGCAGTAATGTATATACATAATTTTATATTTTATAATGGCAATAAAATCTAATGAGAATCATCATTGACAATAATGAGAATCACAAAAACCCACAAGTGAAATGTCTGAATACATTACAGTAATAAGAATTTGGCTGATTAATGGTCCTAAAAACAGACTTATTTAATTTTCCTTCGACTTTGGGATGAAATGTGACCTGGACATGACTGTGTGATTTACTCAGAGAAGAGTGCATAAAATGAAAGAAGTTTGAGAAAAAATGTGTCATCCTCCAAAAGAGGTGAAGATACAAACATCAGCGTGTCTCTTGGGACATTTGTGTCCTTCTGAAGACACTCTCTCTCACACTGTTTTTTTTTTTTTTTTTTTTTTTTTTTTTTTTTTTTTTTTTTTTTATAAAGCTGTTTTCTTTTTAAGCTGATAAATCTTTTAAGCTACCCTGATACTCTCACAGGCGCAAACACACACACGTCTGATTGCTAAACACACATGTCACATGACCAGTTCTAAACACACACAAGTTCAGCAGAGTGCTTTGAGACTCAATGAAATCATCTTTACATGTGTTTTTTTTCTTTCTTGGTTTAGTAGTGTTGTTTAATAAGTCAGTTATCACTATGCGGCCTACTATGTCAACAAACCTCAAGAACTCAGTGTTAAAGTCTTGGGGTAGTCGTGGCCTAGTGGTTAGAGAGTTCAACTCCTAACCCTAAGGTTGTGAGTTTGAGTCTCGGGCTGGCAATACCACGACTGAGGTCCCCTTAAGCAAGGAACCGAACCCCCAACCGCTCCCCGGGCACCGCAACATAAATGGCTGCCCACTGCTCCGGGTGTGTGTTCACGGTATGTGTGTGTGCACTTTGGATGGGTTAAATGCAGAGCATGAATTCTGAGCATACTTGGCTGAATGTCACGTCACTTTTCACTTTTCTTAAAGTTGAGTGTCTGTGTTGTCCTGCAGAGTTTGTGCTCCAACCTCCCTGAACATTGTAACAACCACCCAAAACAACCTAGCAATCTTCTAATAACGCCATAACAACAACCTGGAAACCAAGCAAAACACCACAGAAGTGACCCAGAACACTCCAACAACACTCAAAACAACCAAGCAACCCTCGAATGGCCAAGTAATTAGTGTTAATTTTGTCAGACATTTGTAATTTAGGCTTAGTCTTAGTCCTGTGTCCAAGTACGTTTTAGTTATTATCATATTTAATCAACCTTGTGCTGCTTTTGTTTAGTTGTGTTTTAGTCGACTAAATGTCTGAGCATTTTAGTCGATAAAAACTTAGCAACTCCCTGGCAACCAACAAGAACAACCTAGCAACCCTTCTAGCAATTCCCTAGTAACTCCCTGGCAACCACCCAGAACACACTAGCAATCAGCCCCAAACAACCTAGAAACCCCTTAACAAATGCCCTAGAATTAGTGATGGGAAGTTCGGCTCTTTTCAGAGAGCCGGCTCTTTTGGCTCAGCTCCCAAAGAAGAGCCGGCTCTTTCGACTCCTGAACGGCTCTTAATTTAGGATTTTTTTGTAGGCCTTTATTTTACCATAACTTTGCAAAAATTAATGTGTGTTAAAAAAACCTTTAATGTGCAGTGTTTTTATGAGAATCCTTATATTTGCCTAATTTTGTGCATTTATTTTGTTACAAAACCATTCTTTTGTTTGTTTTGTTTAATATTTTAATCAAACATTTTATTGCACAAATTAACAACAAAACAGCAAATAAATCCAAAGAACAGAACTAGAACCAAACTCAAGCAAACCGTATTAATGTCCTCAGTGAAGATTGGCATTCAAAAAAATCAGATGCCTGAGCTTTGATGTACTGATCCTATTTCTTCTTTCTGTGATTATCTCATAGACTGTATAAAAATATGGACGTAGTGTCTGTGACGTCACCCATAGACTCCTGAAGAGCCGTTTTGAAGCTCAAAGTGTGCAGAGCAGGCCGTCGCCATCTTGGCAGCGCGTCACTCCCGGGTAATCGAAAATGGGCAAAAGGCGGGAGCTGGTTGCTGAAGCCACACCCACCTAGTGCGACAGCAGTGTCCACCTGTCACTCAAGTGACCACGCCCTTAATTAATGCAGAACTTTAAGGCTTAATATAATTTAATCGGATGAGTTATAAAAAAAAATCACCCCCCTCACAGTTGTCATGAAGGGCAAAATTAGCTATATAGACCAAAATCATTTTTTGAACCAGGCTGTAAACGTTTTTTTCTGTTGTAAAGTTGGGCATTTTAACATGGAGTGTCTATGGGATTGACTCCCTTTTGCAGCCGGCCTCAAGCGGCCAGTAGTCACTTCCTTATTGGCTTCACGAGAGAGAGCGGGAGGTTGCCGCTCGGATTATCTGCCCTGTTTCACCCCCCTCTCTGTTTTTTTTTACATAATGGTACATAATCACATCTGATTGGCCGCGATGCGATTGCTGACCAATCAAAACAAAGTTCTGCCTTGAGGTAAGCAGCGAAAGGAAAAAAACTGGGAGCCGGCTCTCACTCGATGCGAGCCGGCTCTTCTGATTCACTACAAAGCATCGGCTCTCAGAGCCGCATCTTTTGCGCATGACACATCACTACCTAGCATGTCCCTGGCAACCAAAAAAACAACCTAGCAACTCTTCTAACAGTGCACTAGCAACTCCCTGACAACCACTCAGAATGCCATAGAAACCTCCTACTAATGACAAAGCAACTTCCTGGCAACTACCCAAAACAAAGGAACAACATTCTAACAATGCACCTGCAACTCCCTGGCAACCGCAAAGAACAACCTAGCAACTCTCTAATAGTGTCTCAGCAACCATCCAAAGCAATCTAGCAACCCCCAACAATGCCCTAGAAACTCCCTGGCAAACACAAAGAAGCAACCTAGCAACCCTCCTAACAGTGCCCTAGCAACTCCCTGGCAACCACCCAGAAAACACTAGCAATCAGTCCCAAACAACCTAGAAACCCCCTAACAAATGCAGTAGAAACTCCCTGGCAACCACAAATAACAACCTAACAACCCTTCTAAAAGTGCCCTAGCAACTTCCTGGCAACCACAAAGAACAACCTAGCAACCCTTCTAACAGTTTCCTAGCTACTCCCAGCAACCACCAGAACACACTAGCAATCAGCCTAACAAATACCATAGCAACACCCTGGGAACCACCCAGACACCACAGAAACCACATTACAATGTGCTAAAAACCCTAAGAACATCTTGGCAACCACACAGAAATGTCCTGGCAACTGATAAATGTACAGCTACAACAATACAGTGAATACTGTGGTATTACCATCATATCATGTTTAAAAAAAAAAAACTGTTATTCTGTGGTACTTTGAGGTATTTTTAGTTAGTAAGTGCTGAGTAGAGTATATGTCAGTGTGCACTGAAAAACACCACAGTCAAGCCATTACACACACACACACCTGAGTGTGTTTGTATGTGTGTGTGAGTGAGTGAAATGGTTCTTTCATTAGGTTTCCCTGTGTGTGTGTGTGAGTGTGTGTGTGTGTGTGTTTGTATGTCTGTGTGAGTGAGTGAAATGGTTCTTTCATTAGGTTTCCCTGTGTGTGTGTGTGTGTGTGTGTGTGTGTGTGTGTGTGTGTGTGTGTTGTGTGTGTGTGTGTGTGTGTGTGTGTGTGTGTGTGTGTGTGAGTTATGTGTGTAATATCACTGGCAGCGTTTTCCTCTTTCTGTGTGTTCTCAGAGGTGCTGTACGCTCTGACTGGTTAATATTGTATGTCAGAGGCTTAAACACACTCGTGTGTATCTCACTTTGTAACATCTCCCAAAGCTGTGTTAGGTTGATGCTCTGAATGACCTCATACTACTGCAAAGCATGAACTGCCAGCCAAACCAATCAAATCATCACAAAAAGAAGTTAAAAAGACTACATTTGATGTAATTGTTGTTATTGGAATATTGGAAAAAAGAGTCTGATTTCTTCAAATCTCATTAGATCCCCCGAAGGCAGTTAAAGGCTCCGGATAATGAACAGACGACTGTCTGCTGGAAGTCACTGCACAGAATGAAGACAGACTTTACAAACTACATCTTTCATTCAAACGGACACACCAGATCCATCTCCACTCACTCTATATGCTCATCCTGCCTGCTGTTGGTTGTTTTGATTCATTTCTGTGCACACAGGTTTAAAATAAACACCAGTGAATGGCATTTGCTTATAAAAATTCAGCTCTGTTGAGTAAATAAAATGGAATTACCAACTAGCTGACCATTCAGTGAAGCAATGAGCATCATGAATACAGTCAAAGCGCAATACCTTCAGGACCACATTCACAATATACAACACAGACTTCAGCTCCTTACTGCTTTAATGAAACCGTTAACTCATAATAAAAAAATATTAAATGCATATATTTTCATGAAAACCTTATTTTATTAATCAAATTGACTGGTGTCCTTCCTCCACTATATGGTCTAGTGGTAAGGTAAGCTAAGAATTAAAATGTGAGAAACAAAATTAAAATGAAATGAAATTCAGAATTGTTTTAATGCAATTTAGCTATAAAAGCAAAGATTGTCAAGAAAACCATTTTGAAAAAAGTTCAAGTTCTATTCTTAAAGAATGATAGATGAACAATACAACAAAAAATGTAAAACAAATGACAGACAGACAGACAGACAGACAGAGATAGATAGATAGATAGATAGATAGATAGATAGATTTCATTTCCCAGAACGCATCACCTGTGTTGAATTCCTCTGAATTACTATTCAGTAAATTTCTCTTCCTGTCATTCCAGTTCAGCTTCCTAATGCAAATATATCAGGCAAAATATGGATTTATGTCTGAGAGTAAATATTTATGGCCAGTAAAGTTACTTTCTTTGCTCCAGTGGCAGGTTTGACAAAAGCATGATTTTTGGAAGGTAGGTGTGTGTGTGTGTGTGTGTGTGTGTGTGTGTGTGTGTGTGTGTGTGTGTGTGTGTGTGTGTGTGTGTGTGTGTGTGTGTGTGTGTGTGTGTGTGTGTGTGTGTGTGTGTGGTGTGTGTGTGTGTGGGTGTGTGGGTGTTTTCAGGACAGTGTGGTGACGGGACGCTGCATCTGCAGCTCCTGAATATCGATCGCCGCACACAGAGATGCCAGAGAGTATTTGATAAAGTGTGTGTGCACGTGTGTGTGAATGATGACATTAGAGAGGCTCAGAAAGACAAAATCAAAGTCGGAGTAACGGAGTGCGAAAGAGAAGAGAGAAGGAGTGCAGGGCTCGACCGGAGCTGATGAAGAGATCAACAGAGACTCTCAGTGTGTGTGTGTGTGTGTGTGTGGTTCTGGAGAATGGAGGGATGAAAAGTGGAACATCTAACTGTGTGCTGATGAACCGTAGCGAAGATCAACAAGAGATCTCAAGAACACAATACTCAAGGAGTGCACATGCGTGTGTGTGTGTGTGTGTGTGTGTGTAGAGAGACAAGGTGCCCTTACAGAAAAGCTCTGTGGCTGTACCATAATGTACACACTATAATATCTTAAACTACACTGCAAAAAAATTGATTTTTTCAAAGTTGTAAATAAAGATTACTGGCATATGTTTTTACCAGAAAGTACTATTTCAGTCTTTCTGCTTCAAAATTACTTTTTAATTCAAAGTCTTACTTGCCGTTTTATTTGTAATCAATTTTTAAAATTTACTAGCAATTTCTAGGTTAAAATTGTTTTTATATAGCAAGTAAATTTAAATAAATGTAAAGTAAAAAGAATATATCTATATATATATATATATATATATGTACTGTATATATACACATTGAATGTAGTTACATTTTGGTATACAGAACTCTTTGTTAATGACTGCTAATGAATGCAAAAACACATCATAGTATTACCACAGTACTTTAATCTGATCCAATCCAAGGTCAAAAAGTGTCAAATCCAGCAGGTCAATGAATCTAAATTCTTCTAAACACATCACAGAGCAAACAGCCCACACTCGCTCTCCAGAGGATTCAGAGACGCAGACATGAAAGACGAGAGGAGGAGATTTGGCTACAGATGTCTCTAATAGTTTGTTAAAATGAAAATATTCCTAATGAACGTAATCTCTGGGATGCTCTAAGAAATGCAAATATTCAGTCAAAATATTCCAAACTAGCTTCAATTACTCTCATAATTAAACACACCGACGCTTTGTTCCTCATTAGGCCTGTTGTGTGTGTGTGTGTGTGTGTGTGTGTGTGTACGCATGAAATAAATGAGTAGTGTTGTATTATAATGTTCATCTGTTAGAGGGTAATGGGGGTCATTAGCATTTTTGACCAACAATACTCTCTCTCTCTCTCTCTCTCTCTCTCTCTCTCTCTCTCTCTCTCTCTCTCTCTCTCTCTCACACACACACACACACACACACAAAGCACTTTGCACAATGATAAAGAATCAAATACACTATTATTTACAGTGTAAAAACAAAAAAAAATAATAATAAATTGAAAAGATGATCAGAATGCATTTTACAAGAAAATTCAGCATTTTTACTTTAAAATTTAACATTTAACTTAATTCAAATTTTAATGTGTTACTTGCTTCGTTTAAATTTGTGAAATTTACTAGCTATTTCTCAATTGAAATTATTTCTACAGATTCTACACCTTTTTTTTTCAGTGTAACTAATTTCTACTTTTCATGAAAAGTAGGTCACTTTAAAAGGATCTAATGTCTGTCTAATAAGGGTTATTCTGGACTGTCCCTCTTCTAACTAATCTATAATGGCTTTTCATAAGCGGTTTTGGATTTAAGAGTAACTTTTAAATAAGTCATATAAGGTCTGTGGTTAATGTTATTTCAAGAGACTTTCAAATACACCTCATTTCAAAAGTGATTTATCATGCATATAAAATTTACATTATTATGGCATATTAGTTACAATCTATCAAACTTTTTTTTTTTGAAAGCACAACATTTAATATTAATTAACACGATAACAAATTTAATAAAAAAAATTTTTTTCCATTTGGTTTTCATTTTAGTTAAAGGTTCAGGAATTTTGTGGCGTGATTTTCTAATTTTTAGTAGTTCTGGGTTTTATCTGTCAGTCTGTCTATACATATATTTTTATAATAATATTTTGTTCAATTTTAGTTATTCAAGTTAAAACTCTATTAAAATAAGAAATGTTGCCTTGACAGCTACAGTATTATTTTAATTAATTTACTTACCATTTAAATTTATATATTATTTCAGTTAACGTTTATTTTATTTCAAGTAACTAAACTGTTTTTTTTTTTTTATTTTATTATGTACTATAATAACCCTGAGGCTAAAAACCTCCTTTTGCTGACCATTTGCTGATAATTAATTAATGAATTATTTCATTCATACATAGTGTTTAAACTCTGGCCTGTTTTGTTCCCCATTCGTAGAAAGTGCAAGTAACACACACACACACGCAGTGTTTGGGTCAGAGGAGACGTGCAGCTTTGAGACTGTCTCATAAAAGAAAAGAAGCTTAACAGAGAACAAGATATGAACTACAAGACACACAGAGAGCTTATCAAAGAGCAAAAGAAAGGAGGGAGAACACTTAAGACGAGGAGGAGATTACAGAGGAATAAAGTGATAATAATAGGCCCTTCCGGAAGAGAACCAGCGAGAGAGAGCGAAACTTTAATCAGCTGCATGTGACATATGGGGGATTTTGTTAACCCTCATTAATATTCGTAATAGTCGTGTTGGGTTATTGGAGTCTCTGAGCATAAAATGAACATGAACTTTAAGAATGTCTCTCTGGTTTCTCCTGTTGACTAGCATTCTTGATTAGAGACACACCACACATGTGAGAAAAGTAACCCGGTTCTGTGGTGCTACTAACTATTTAAAAGTTTAGCTGTTTTCAGAAAAACAAGTATCAAGTTGCTCCTTCCAACCAGTATCATTATAAAACATGTTTGTGTCACATATTGCACACACAGCTTTACAATCATATGTAGTCAGTCAATATATAAATAAAAACATATTTTCATAAATATTTATAAATAATTATATAAATAAATGCATGCAATAGATCACTAATTTAATGAGTACATTAGCAAATAAAATAAATATACTACTTTTAAAATCAATTAAATGCATACATTTATGAATTGTTTGAAAATTAAAATACAGTTTCCTAACTGGATCATTTATTTATTATGTGCATTTCTTTCTTTCTCTTTCTTTTTTTCTTCCATTCTTATAAATAAATATAATGCGCACTCAGTAATTTTTTGCTTGACTTGCACTAGATCAAATGACCTCGACATAGAAGACTGCATGGACGCATGTCTACTCAAAAACTATATTTACATTTTCCAAATGTAAAAATAAATTATTCACAGTTGGCCATGATTTATTTATTTTGCGTAGAAAAAAATCCAATAACAGAAAAAGATCAATTGAATAGTGCTATACAGTCTACATGATTTTAAATCTTTTTTTAAATTACTTTTCACTTCTTTGTGTAAAAAACTTTTTATAATGAGAGTAAAAATACTGAGTGCACCTTGATCCTCGCTTGCTTTTTCACAAGATAATACTACTCTGAATGAAATCATCAGATAAACAGCCTCTTAAATGGCTTTAATGCAATTAGCTACTTTTTTGTTAGTGGCAGATCAAGAGTGCAGCTTTAAAGGGACATTTAAAGGGACAGTTTCATGAAAATGAAAATTCTCTCATCATTTACTCACCCTTAAGTTATTACAACCCTGAGTTTCTTTCTTCTGTTGAGCACAAAAAAGACACTTTGAAGAGTGTTGGTAACTAAACAGTTGACTGTAGACAATGACTTCATTAGTACTTTTTTCTATACTGTGTACTGTAAGTCAATGGCTACCGTCAACTGTTTGGATACCAGCATCCTTTAAAATATATTCCTTTGTGGGTGAACTATCCATTTAATGACTTTAAATTATGAGTAGCACATACAATGTCTAATATCTTTTACACACATATTTCTTCTTTCTCAGACAGGCAAACAATGAATTTGAAGACTCTGACACTGGATTGATGGCAAGACGAATGTGAAAATGGATTACTGACCGATGCGATCACTTCTAATGCTGTGGAATTCAACCAAGGAATAGTCATCTTTGTTTTAGATAGTATGCTTATAAACGAAGGCCACATCCCCTCCAGCTCCTCCTCAGGGGGCTGAGCCAATCAGCAGAGGTCATGGGCCGACGGGCAGCAGACACGTCCAATGCAGTGCCGGCACTGGAGGTGCCTCTAGCTGGTGGTCGGGCTGTCCTGTCTCAGAAATGGGGCCCTTTGTGCAGCGTTGGTGTCCAAACGTCACCGGGTCTCCGCTCACTTCCGTCATTGAAGAAGAGGACTCAAACAGTCAGTACGGCCAATGGACCGACTGCCGAAACCATGTCGCTAGACCGGATGAGGCGTTGTGAAGTCAACGGAAGGCATGTCGTCAAGGCAGCATCCAGGAACCATGTGGCACAGGACAAAACGTCCCAGGAGAGCGAGGTGTACTGTCAAATCAAAGCCAATCCAAACCAATCTGGGCAAAGAGGGAGTTTAAAAAGAACCCCTCGGTACGTTAATGGAAGTATTGTTGCGCCTGAGGTGGTGGGAGGAGTTTGTAGCGAAGGGGCGGAGTCTGAGGAAGCAAGGCGGCAGAGTCAAACAATGACACGTGAATGTAGGCGAGGTCAGTCACTGAAAGGGGAGGCAGTCAGGCCAGCCACTGGCTTGTACAACACAACCCCTCGCCCATGTCGCATGATGACATCATCTCCCAGACTTTGCGGCAGTTGTGGGCGAAGACAGTCTCAAGCCCCGCCCTGCATGGCGCCTGCTTGTCGCAAACGAGCCGCCAGTCAGGTTCAAGCAAGCATGACGCTTCCGACGCCGCCGAGGAAAAGCTGTTCGCCTCGCTTGCAGAAAAGAAACTCAACAGTTGGACAGCCAACGTATGTGCAAATTCCCAATCACACTACGCAAAACGCATGCTCCACCCCTTCACAATCCAACAAAAAAGATGCGAAAACAGAGTCATCGACGCAGTTTGAAAGACCCAATAATGGCTCGACGACGCACAAAACGCAACACACGCAAACACGTGTCAAAACAGAATCAACCGCACAACATGCATCACAAGATGCAAAGGACAAGTGTGCAACTACGCAAACGCACAAATCTGCCACGTCCAAACCGATTGGCTGTGAGTCCCAAGCCACGCCCACTCCTCCACCCAAGAAAGACTTGAAACCAATACAGGTCAAATGTAAGCCAGCACCTCCAGAGCTTCTGATTGGCTCAGGGGTGGAGCCTAAACCTCAAACCCTGCCCCCTCCTCCATCAGAACCTAAAACTGAGACTGAAACGGACTCTAAAGACATCCACCCTCCTCCAACAGACGATATCCCACAATGCAACGGTGCACCTGGTGTTCTACATGGACTGCTGCAGAATGTAGAAGAAAACCTGCTGTATAATCAGGAAAAGATCAAAGTTCTTCTCAATGTCATTCAGGATCTGGAGAGGAACAAAGCAATGAGTGAAGGGTGAGTGAGAGTGAGAGATTAAGGCTCCGGAGTTCATGAAAGCGTGTTTGATTTGTGATTCCACACTTCCATCATCCCATAATTCCCCTGGTAACTGAATGCATCCTGCGGCAACACCTCGGGAATCTCGATCATCAATGGGACATCGACCCCCTACCGCTCCCCAAACTCTCTCTCTCTCCTTCTCATTTGATGTCTTACTTTCTGTCTCATCTTCACTCTACACCCTCCTAACACATTTACACCCCCTTTCTCTTAAAGGGGTCATCGGATGCTGCATGCACTTTTTGTTGTTTGAACTGAAATGTGTGTTGGCAGTGTGTGTACACAACCACCCTATAATGGTAAAAATCCACCCAGTGTTGTTGTTTTTTTTTTTTTTACATTTATGCAATTAGCAGACGCTTTTATCCAAAGCGACTTACAATGCATTCAGGCTATACATTTATAATTTTTTTTTTCTTCAGTTTGTGTTCCCTGGGAATTGAACCCACAACCTTTTGCGCTGCTGACGCAATGCTCTACCACTGAGCCACAGGAACACAGTCATTTTTATATATCTACTAAAATCTTTACCCCTTTCTCAAATCGAGCTGATCTCAGATGCCTGTCTTTGTGACATCACACAGACAGGCCCCTCCCATGATTGTTTGATTGACAGTATGTTTTCAGCACAGACTGGACTGGTCTCTTACCTTAGACCCACTCTGGGGTTGCACAGACTAATCGACTAGTCGACTTCACTGCTCTGAAATGACGCTTTAAGCTTGATGTCGACTAGTCGGCTGGTCCTATAGAGGGCGCAACAGGATAATAAATCTTTGAAGGGACTTCCACATTAACACTCCGTTTCCAAACAGTTAAAATGACAAATAAATGTATACTCCCAAAGCTCCACAAGACGTGCGATTATATTACTGGATGCTCGAAATTGAATGGGAGAATGCACATTCTAAACAGCTTATTGTAAAGGTAAGTTTATCGCTGTTCTAATCTAATGCGCTACTGCACTGTAACACACACACATAAGCTACAGACGGTAGCTCGTACGTCACACGCAGATCGCGCGTGCACAGAATCATTCAGCATGGAAATGTACTGTCGCTGCTGTTCTGTGATTTCCCAATAAAATAGCTTAGAAACTGAAAAGTTCAAGCATTTATTTCTTATTAACAAAATCTCACAGCGTCACTACTACTAGAGAGACGCTGGCATGTAGATTTAATTCACACACGCAATCGCTCTCACTAATGCATTCATATAAATGTAATTTTTACTGTGCTACTTTATCAATATCTGATTTAGAACGAGCAGAAATCTGTGAGAAATAAAATGACCCAAAGGCAAAAGAACTGCTAAAAATGAGCTGTTATAGGAGCAATAGCCACGTGGGCAGCGCTGTGTCATATGCCATAGCTGTGCACAAGGGGTTTGTCACATCTCCAGACTTATTTGTTCATTAATGGTGTCATCAGCGACTAGTCGACTTCGACTCGACTTTCATCACATAAAAGTCGACTTTAAAAAAATCAGAAGTCGTTCAACCCCCTAATATAGACAAAAATAACTCATAAGCAATTGAGGTGTTTTGTTGTTGGATGTAATAATGAACATAGCAGTCGTTATTTACTCCCAACATCTGAGCTGCTGAAGACGCAGTAGATGACATTTGTTTCTGAAGGGAATGCACCGATCCCCGAGCTACCTAAATGCGTTTATGTTCGCGCGAATTATTCATGATCCAGTCTCACCTACAGAAGAAGTGAGGAAAAGTTATTTTAGTGATTCTTTGCAAATCGACTTTCCTAATAATGTGCTAATTAGCAAGTGTCCCGATAAATACGGCTAAAGTAAACAGTCTCTCTGAGAGCAGCTCAGAAGAGAGGGGCGGGGTCAGCAGAGCTCATTAACATTTAAAGGAAAATACTACAAAATGGCTTGCTCTGAAAAGAGCTGTTTTTGGCAGATTAGAAAAGGTGTATTTTACACTAACATTGAGAAATTTGAACCAAACTATGTAACAGACTTTTCATTAAGACCCTAAAGAATCATATCAACTTGTGGAAAATGGGGATCCGATGACCCATTTAATCTCTTAAGAGTTTCCCTCTCTTTTTTCTCCTTCATCCACACACACACGGTTTCATCAGAACTCTGCTTTGACTCAAACCTCTGATCTGTCAAGATCGATCAGGTAAGTGACTGTGTTGTATGTGCTCATTTTCATTACATATTCAAAGACATTCAATAGAGGTCTGTATGCCTGTGGGATTCCCGCTGGCCTTGATTTTATTTGGTGCGACACAGGACTAAATTTCTGAGTTGTAGAAAAACAAAGTTTCTATATGCAGATTAAGTTTCAAGAGTTTTTTTGCATTACAAAATAGGACTGGAACAACATTCCAGCACTTTCAATTCATTGAAAAAAAAAAAAAAAAAAAAAAAAACACTCAATCGGAAAAAACTGTTATGTATTCAAATAGTTAGACATGCTAAAACACAGAATTTGGTAACAATAAAATATATAAATAATATGGTGAGAAAAAATAAAACATTTCATAGGGCCCTAAACATGATCTTTTTGTTAAACTTTTGATACATTAATGTGAATTGTTTATACTATTAAAAAAAGAGTTGAGAAAAATTAAATGGAAAAAAAAACTTATTTTTTTATTAAAGTGGAAATCAGTTTAGTAAATGATAAACTTGACTGTTTGCTACTTTAAAGGGATAGTATTTGTGTTGTTTATTATTTATTTTTATGTATACTATTTAATTTTGTGAAATTACTTGCCTGTCAGTTGAGTTTGTGGCAAAACCTTTTGCAGTGTTTACATGTTTTTTATACCTGCATAAAATCTATTAAAATAGATGTTTAATTTCATAAAGTAGAATTTGATTTCATCTCGTGGGATAAGTGTCTCGTCACACCCCTAATATATGTGCTGTCAAACGATTAATCGCGATTAATCGCATCCAAGATATAATTTTTTGTTTACACAGTATATTTGTGTGTACTGTGTATATTTATTATGTATATATAAATACACACCCAGGCATGTATACATTTAAGAAAAATACATAATGTTTATATATTAAATATATTTATATATAATATGAATTATATTAATATAAATATAAATATTTTCTAAATATATACTGTATGTGTGTGTATTTATATATAATAAATATATACAGTACAAACAGATATATTATGTAAATAAATGTTTTCTTTATCCTTATATATATATATAAAATGTACATGAACTGGACTGAAGCTTAATATTAAAATCTTTAACAACTAAAACACAGGCTACAATAAGAGCATCTCTTGTGTCATTATTGAAAAGAAGAAACTCATTGTGGGTGGAAATGGGATGGAAAAGCACAGACCTCTAATTCAATGTTCTGTGTGTGAATCACATGCTTAAAGTGTGTGTGTGTGTGTGTGTGTGTGTGTGTGTGTGTGTGTGTGTGTGTCGGTCTTCATACTTTCTTGTTTTTTCAGGCGTTGTTCTTACAGAACAGGTCAGGACATCAACAACTGCTCAACCTGCCAGAAAACAGCCTGCATTATATACAGGTGAACATCACCCCAGCAGTCCACTTATGTCTATCATGTCACCTTTTAGCCTTTTATGACCATTTCCTCCCTGTCCAAGCCTTACAACAAGCTGATTCTGCTACTGTACTATATGCAAATGACCTCTGCTGTAAATGGCTAACCTTCACATTAACAACATATATGGTACGAGTACTCAGAACTGACACAAACATGCAAAACATATTAATCACATGACTTTTATCAACATCAAGCATTTCACACTTATCAAAGGCCAGCAACAACCACATGCAAAAATAACAAATTGGAGCCTTTTTCTTTTTTTTTTTTTTTTGGAGTGGCGTTTTTGCTATTATGTCGGTTATAGGCTGACAAAACCTCACTTTACACTGTGACTCTTCAGACTTTCAGCAACAGCGCTCAATGCTGCACAGAGCATTAGCGGGTGTCACAGAGGACATGCTGTGCTAAAAAACAGGTCGACAGTGACTGAATAGAGATATAAGAACACAGGAGTCTAAAAGCCATGTTAAAAATGCAACACTCGTGCAGAGAGATGCAATGCAACATCTGAGACATTCGTCTGATGCATGTACTGTACATAGTATAGATCAACTATAGTATGTTGAAGGCATGTAGTAGATTGTCTGTGACAGGTTTATCAGCAACATTTTGATCATGTTGATCATTTAGAGGCCTTATTTGTGTATCTGATACAGTAGGCTTCATAGGGTTAAAACTCTACTCAAAAGAGCAAGAAAATCCATTTTCCATGACCCATTTAAAATATTATAAATCGTGCGCAGAGCCACATCTGAGTTATGTGTCTTCTGGGGGGCAGAAACAGACATAAATTCACCAGGAGACCATGAGAATGATTTAAGAGTTGCATCAATATCCTACAGCAGATCAAAACATCCAAAGGCCAGCAGAGACATATGAGCATCTACTCTACTCAGAGGAAACAGATTGTTTCAGTCTTAATTGGTGTCTCTTACGAAGAAAACTCAGAAAATATGAGACATTTTTAAGTAGGCAGTTAAATAGTTGAGTGTGTGCTTTTGAAGATGTGTGATGTATTTATTAGAGTCAGCTGTTTGTATGTTTGTTATAATCAAGGGACAGTGAGCTCAAGCTCCCATTCAACTGTAATGAAGCCCTGAGGGACACACACACACAAACACACGTATCATAAAACCAGAGAAAACTGTGCACCTGTGCGATATCACTCCTGTCACACAAACACACACATATTCAGTCAGGGCTGTATGAAATTCCCTTGACTCTGTTATCTCTCTTCCTTTCTTTCCTGTTGGGATAAACAGGAAAATTATTCCCGTACTATGAAGAGCTAATCGCACACTAATACATGTTTCCAGCACTCACACTGAGGTAAAGCCTCGGGAATCAATTAAGAGAGATGGATTTCCTATTGAAGTTAAATCTCATGACAATACATTCGAGAAAAGCCAGGAACACACACACATATACAGAGGTTCTGTTCCAAATGCTTTCAAGCTGCATTGCTGTCTACATAGTCAACTTCCTTCTAAGGCAGCATCCTAACTGAGGTGACTGATTCAGAGCACACTAAACAGGCAGAAACTCTACAAATAGTGCTCATACAAATAGTGCTCCTTATATAAAATTTACAGTAGGCTTGACAAGTTCTTTAATCTGCTTAATCATACATGCATGCATTTATTTGTTCATACATTTGTGCATTTTATTATGCATACATATATTTGTATAAGCATCCATTCAGTTATATTCATTCATTTGCTTATGAGTTCTTGCATTCATTCATTCATGTGTTTATGCTTTCATTCATTCGTTTATGCGCTTATACATTCATTCATGCATTCATTCCTGTATTCATTTATTTGCTTATGCATTCATTCATGTGTTCGGTCATGCTTTGATGTGTTTGTTCATGCATTCAAGCATTCATTTATTAGTTTAAGCGTTCATGCATTCATGCATCCAATTATGCTTTTGTTTATGCATTTTTGCAATTGTGCATTCATTCATTAGTTTGTGTTCACACATTCATTCATGCATTCATTAATTTGATCGTCCATGCATATATTTGTTCATGCATGCATTCCTGTGTGGATGCATTTGTTAATGCGTTCATTCATTTGCTTGTGCATTCATGCATTCATTCATTAGGTTATGTGTTTATGCATTCATTCATTAATAGAGGGTGCATTAAAGCTAACATTTTAACCTTTATACTAGAGATAATGTTTCAAATTCAGAACAGTTTTTACTATACCAATATTTTTTAACAACACAACAACTCATCAATAACATAAAAAACAACTCTCATCACAAAAAAAATAAGCAACATCTGCTAACACCCTGCTCAAGGGTTCATAAAAATAAGATTGGTACCATAAAAAAAAAAAGTTGAAAACTTAGATTTTTGTAAAACCATTACATATAGAATGAAGCCTGAAATGTTAGCTTTAAAGCACCCTCTATAGTGGTCGAGAAAGAAGCATTTCTGCTTGTTCCGCTGTGTTGTTAAATTAGATTTGCGATTTAAATTTTATTGTACTGTGCACTACAGGGCCACCACCTCAAACACAAAACTTTATAATAAAATCACACTAGTAACTTTAAACAATGCATTTAAGACAAAGTAAAAAAACTCATTCTCACTTGTAGATCTCCTGACTGTTATCCAAAGCTGTTAGTTTTTCAGTGAAGATAGGTCAATATCCAAAACTGTTAGTCAAGATTATGCTTTAACATTCAAATTAGCACTAAAGTCAGGCAATTAAAGTTTCTTTAACTTATATACCACACTAAAAACTGTACTTTTTAGTCTTCTTTCATGAGTCATCAATATTTCTGTCTCATTTTCCAAGAAGAAGAAAAAAACTTCATTTAAATTGTGCAATTATGTATCTTTTAAAAATACCTTACCTTTTACAAAACTCTGGATTTCAAGCCGACTTTAAGACTCCAGAGCAAAAAAGCTAAATCTGTGCCAAAAAAAAAACACTTTCCATTGGGTTTGCGTTCACAGACGCAGTGTGATTTATAGCACTAGATTTCCTTTGACTCATGATTTCAGGAAGATAATATTGATGATTAAGATTTTCTCTGAAAGTGCAAACTCCAGCTTTGAGCTTTCTGACTGAGTGAACCCTCCTTCCTCAAAAGATCCGTTCATCACAAATTCTGCTTCCATACTTCTTTATCTCTCTCCTTCTCCCTGACTTGATGCCTCGTCCTCAAGGGATGAAGAAAATTTGAGATGGGCTTGGTTATATTGCTCTTTAAAAAACAGAAATGCACATTCTTCTTCAACATTTTCTTTGCCTGTGCAAAGCTCAGGTGGCTGCTCAGCAGTTACTAGCCCGAAACAAATGATCCTCTCAATTAATCATTTATGTCTTCAGCACAAATCTTATGTGACAAGTTTAATACTTAAGAGTTAAAGGTCTCACTAACACAGAGTTTGACCGATAATAATAGCAATGCAAGCACTACTGATGACAAAAACAGCATAATCAATTGCACTGCTAAAAAAAACAAACAAAAAAAAAAAACACCTCAATGAAGATGAATTTGCATGGTGTACTGATCATATACATGTGTATAGATGTGTCATCTGGATATGCAAATCAGAGACATCACCTAGCAATTTCTAGTGACAAATGATGCCCTCTGAAATGACAGCAACACTGAAAAACAGATTTACAGCCGGCAAAAGCTGTCGAGTATCAAATGCAATACAGAAATAACTAGATTTGCATTTCCTGGAGAAAACAGCAGTGCCTGCACAGCAACAAAAGGAGAGTTTGAGATTAAGGCTTTAGTTCTGCCTGTGAAATGCTGCATCACAGACGCTTTGCTGCTATTGTGACACTAAGCATCATGTTTAATGTCAACTGAGCAACAAATCTATAAGTGCAACTAAAGATGGTTGAACTACAGAAGCTTGTTTTCACCATGCTGATTTTTTATCTCACAATTTGGACTATTGTTACAATTCAAAAAAAAAAAAAAAAAAAGTCAGAATCTCAAGATATAAAGCCAAAAGACTGAAAGATGGCCAATAGTAATAATATAACGATTTAGAAAAGAAACGCAGTAGCACAATCCCTGTGGGACGGGTGTATTTTCCATACAGAGTCCTATAACAAGCTGTGGTTGAACACACTTTGTTTATCTCCGTCCGTCATTATGGGGTTTGTTAACCTTTAGTATTTCTCTGTCAGTCTGTATTAGTCTCTCATCCTTTTACCTCCATCTTTTGCTCATCACAGCCCCTCTTTTTTCTCTTTCTCTCAAACTCACTTAGTTGCTGGGAAATTGCAGGCAGGACTGTGGCTACACAGTAAATAGAGGGCATAACCCTCACACACACATTCTCATGCTGTTAGATTGCAGACTAGGTCAGAATTGGTCAGAATCTCTGTATGCTTCACCGCTGTGATAATAGTTCATGTCAGTGGCCTTGACTCCAGAAGTATTTGTCTCATTCATTTATGCACTTGGATTTTAAAAAGTCATTGTAAAGAGTTTTAATCCTTGACCCAAACAATCCAGCTCTGAGATAAAGCAAAATATTACAAACTATTATTTAAAAAAGAAAACGTATTTGAAAATTGCAAAGAAGACAAAGACTGTGTATTGAAACTCAAAAATAACCGTTAATGATGATTTTAAAGGTTTGTGTCAGCAAGAAATAAATATTTTTAGTCGGCAAGGATGCATCATCAAAAGTGAAAGAACATTATATTTCACCATATAATTTTTCTAGAACATTATATGGTGGATCTCTCTTAGGAATTGTGGGATTTTTTTTTTTTTTTTTAAAGTCCCAGAGCAGAAGCAGCTGAAATGATTTAACTCCAGAGCTCACAGTCGGTGTCTCTTGAAAGGTTTATGTATTATCATTAAAAATCAATCTTTCAATGGAATAAAATGAATGAGACTTTTACTTCCAGAATCCGACTGCTGTGCTGTGAAACTTGTAAGAAAGTGAGATGAATGACAAATTTATCAGAAGGAAATAGACAGCGAGAAACAGAAAGACAGAGTGAGAGTTTGAAGAATGTTTCTCTGTTTATGTGTCGGTTTGTCTTTAGTTTAGTTTGTTATTTTGACACGTCATATTGTCTTAATGTTCATTTCTATGTCCTAATGTATGATCTGCCAGAACAGATGATGAAAAGGGTGTTTTTGTTTTTCTTTCTTTCTTTCATTAGGCACATACTTTATTCACAAAAACAAGATATATATAAAAACAGTTGTAATTACTGCAAATTATACCTTAATAATACAACACCAATATTATCAAAAATTTCTATCTTGTTTCCCTATGTTTTAAAGTATCCTCTTTTTGCAAGTATACTATATTTTGCTACATTTATATTAATATTTTACATTATGACCTTAAAAGCAAGAAATTACATTCACAATGCATTTAACTTCTAAATTTTTTTTTTTTTTTACATTTTTCTCATAAAAAAAAAATATTATATATATATATATATATATATATATACACAGTATATATAAATTACTCATCCTCTGGCCATTCAAGATAAAGTTTAGTTTGTTTCTTCATTGGAACTTCTTTCTTCATTGGAGAATTTGTAGCATTCCATCACTTGCTCACCAATGGATCCTTTGCAGTGAATGGGTGCCGTCAGAATGAGAGTCCAAACAGCTGATATAAACATCACAATAATCCACAAGTAATTGACACCATTCCAGTCCAGTCATGTCTTGTGACTTAAAAAGTTGTGTTTGTAAGAAACAAATACATCGTTACAATGTTTTATGAATACTTTATCTATAATATTGCTTCTTCCAGTGAAAAAGTCATCTGGCCAGAATCATGAGGGAAATATGCACAGATGAAGCACAAAAACAGTCTAACACAGTTCCAAACAAACATTTTGGTGGATTTTGATGTGAGAGACAACAGGTGATTAACTTTTTCACTGAAGGAAGCGATACAATGGATTGGGGACTCAGCTGTTTGGACTCTCATTCTGATGGCACCCATTCACTGCAGAGGATCCATTGCTGAGCAAGTGATACAATGCTACATTTCTCCAAATCTGTTCTGATGAAGCAAGCAACTCATCTACATCTAGGATGGTCTGAAGGTGAGTACATTTTCAGCAAATTTCAATAATATGTGAATCTCTCAATGCATAACTGCTTTTTTAATTTTACAATAAATTTTTTCCTAATATCTATTTCTGTATTTCTAGTGTGGAGCACGACTTCCGTGTGCAGGAGGGACGATTTCAAAACATTCTGGAAGCCTTGGATGAAGCAGAGTACGATGTTCCCGCCCCTTGCCCAAAGCCCGCCCACATACGTCCTCGAACCAAAAGCCGCGTAAAGAAACTGCGAGAGAAGTGTTTCTGGTGGTTGTAGTGAACCACCGCAGCTTAGATTGCCACAGAAATTCATAATTAAGTTTATTTGCATTAATGGAAAATGCCACCAGCATCACCGTTGTGGTTATGATGTCGAAAAACCAAACTAATGGACGTATATGCTTCATAACACAGTCCAGGATAAAGGATTTGTTAAAAACATTACTATTACTGAACGGATTATGCTTTGAAATAACTGTTACATTGTGACAAACTTCTCAAAGCCACGGCTGAACCAAAAGAAGCTCATCTGACATCCTGAAAACTTGAGGACCATTTAAAACCCAAGGAGACCCACAAGACCTTGCATCTAACCAGTCAATAAATCCCCTTCATAGTGTCTGACAGAGGCAGAACGCAGTCGATATCTCTCTTTACGCTGATGGACGGAGTCTTATCCTGATGGAGATTCTCTGTCTCATCTCCTTGTCAACGTTCTCTGACCTTTGTGTGTGGATGGCTTTTGTCCCCGACTAATGAATGTCTAGCGCTCTGTTCCCAAACCTAGCGATCTGCCTACCTACACAGCATTTTAAGTAACCGGTAGTTGAGCTCCTCATGCGGAGCTAGCTTCAAATTAGGCCGTCTTATAAGATGCAATCACTCTGCATTGTCCTTAATGGAAAAATACAAGATCTTACACCTACTGCTTAAACAAATAGTTCACCCAAAAATGGAAATTTGCTTAAAATTAACTCATCATCAGGCCATTCAAGATGTAGATGAGTTTGTTTCTTCATTTGAACAGATTTGGAGAAATTCAGCATTACATCACCTGTTCACCAATAGATCCTCTGCAATGAATGGGTGCCGTCAGAATGAGAGTCCAAACTCTTAGCTGATAAATAATCCACAAGTAATTCACACCACTTCAGTCCATCAGTTAATGTCTTGTAAAGTGATTAAGATGTTTTTAACTTCAAACTGGTGCTTTTGACCAAAATACGAGTGCAGAATCCATAATAACACTTCCTCCAGTGAAATAGTCTGTCCAATGTCCTCTCACATTAAAATCTACACACATATTTGTTAACTGTTTTGGACAATTTTCACTTGAAAACTGTGCTTTCACTTGACAAGCCATTAATTGGTGGATTGGAGCGGTGTGGATTTCTTTTGTATTATTGTGATGTTTTTATCAGCTGTTTGGACTCTCATTCTGACGGCACCCATTCACTGCAGAGTATCCATTGGTGAGCAAGTGATATAAGGCTACATTTCTCCAAATCTGTTCTGATGAAGAAACAAACTCATCTACATCTTGGACAGCCTGAGGGTGAGTACATTTTCTGCAAATTTTAATTTTTAGTGTGAACTATTCCTTTAATAGAAATCAATCAGTTGGAAGCAATCACTCACTCTATTTCAGTAAGGATGCTGCCTATTTAGACAGTAGGCAGCTCACTAAGTGTTGAAACTGAGTTTAAATGTATTAAAGATTGAAGTACAGAATTCTAAATTTTAAAGTTCTAAAATTCTCAAGTTTCAATGTAATTCTAGAAGCAAAAACAAGAGAGAAAGTGTGACTAAAGTGGCTGTTCATACCAAACATTCCTGTATTACATTTGCGCCATATTTAGTTGTACATATGTACATGTACATAAACATGTATTTTTAAGATGCTGTGTCAAATTAAAAGAAGTTACATTTTTCAAAAACCATATCACATTTGGTTCCCTTGGGCCTTTTTCACATCTATGTGAATGGCCCCTATTGCTACATCCATGTCTCATCAAAATGACCATAATTACTAAATGAGACTCTACTCAGAATTATTCAGTTTCTCAGAATCAGAAATTATTCATATCTATGGCAACACTCAATGCTAAAATTACTGCAAATTGCTGCATAACACAAAAATGGCAGCATGTCCAGCTTTACTCACAATGAAAGAAAAAATAATGAATCACGATATTCATTTACCTCCATATCCTCAGTGAATGTGCATCGGGAAACTTAACAAAACAATAGTAAAGATAATATATGTCTAGAGGTACAGCAGCTGTTGTTTGCCTGTAATTAAAGCTGCTGCCAGTTTTAGCACAAGTTTTCATTCAATTGTGAGTTTCTGTCATGGGCAAGTTTTACTACTTGGAAACTGGTAGTTATGGAAATTTCACCATGCCATGAAAGTCCTATTAATGCAACATGGATGTAACCGCTAATTTCCCAACAAACACACAAGACTGAATTTAAAGTGTAAATGTTTGATGTTCTCACAGACATTGTAGCTTTAATGTTTAGCTTCATTATGATCAATGAATTCACTAACACTGACACATTTTTCTCTATCATTCACACCTTCTCACATACAGCTCAACACTTTTTGCTTCCTAGAGTACGAACACACACGCTGGTTCAAATGCACGTCTTCCACTCCGTATCTGTCCTGTATTCATTGTCCAGACTTAAAAATATACAGTATATACATATAAATATATAAAATAACAAATATCACAATCAATGTATTTTTATACGCAGATATTCTGATAGTCTAAGACTACATTTCCCACAGTGCACTTCTTCTTCTTTCTCCCTCCACTTGTTTGTAATTGAGATATTTAAGATGACATCAATAAAAGTGTGTATTTTAATGCAGTAAATGTTTCTGGTCTGGCCTTTGTTTGCATTGTTAACCAAGTATGAGCAATAATAATAGCGATGTTTGACTTTAAAGAGAGAAAAGGACAATGAAAAGAGATGATCTAGTGGTTTTAAACTCACAATGAGAGCGTGTTCTCGGCCCATCGTGATGACTGTGCGGTTTATTGTCCTCAGCAGAGACGACACAATGTCCTGAATGTGCTGAAATGTGTCTCCCTGGAAGAGAAAGAGACAAAACACTTGTTATTTGTATTCTAGCGCTGAACCTGCTGCATCCAAACGGTCAAAGATTTTCTCATTAAGTCGCCCAATTAAAACACAAAAACACACAATGACTCTCGGGTTTTCACCTAAGCATTCCCTGTTTATAAGCTACAAATATTAGATGAATAGCAGACACAATTTCTATTATCATAACCAGATATTTTTCATACAAATGAAAGTGAACCATGGCTGTTAGGTACGATTTTTAAGGTTTTCAGTAAATAGCTATTTAAATTTGAATTTCTTAAATAAACATAAAAGAAGATTTTGATCAAGTCATACAGCTCTTGGTCACTATTCTCTTTAATTTGCATAGAAAAGAGCAGCGTGATATGATGAGTTAATGCTTATAGAATTTCAGTTTTTTAGTTAACCATTCCTTAAATCTTGCAAATGAAGAGTGAAATGTGTGATTTTGTTTTAGTTGCAGGTCTGGTCTCTCTGGCTCCATCACATTAATTTATTGTTTAAATGTATTGATTAGACTGAAGAGATCTGGAACAGTGTGTGTGTGTGTGTGTGTGTGTGTGTGTGTGTGTGTGTGTGTGTGTGTGTGTGTGTGTGTGTGTGTGTGTGTGTGTGTGTGTGTGTGTGTGTGTGTGTGTGTGATGTCAACTAAAGGCCTTTAATTTATTTTTTTTTTTTTTAAATCAATTCTGATTTAGAAGAAAACCAATCTGGACCCAAAAGTCCTTTAAAGTCAATTTAAACCTTAATACATGTTCCTGGCCTTATCCCATACAATTCAGGATTTTACTCCAAAGACAGAAGATTTTTTTATCTATTAATAACCTTGAATTCAATTTTAATAAATTGCTAAATGCACTGGCATACCTAATGACATCACATCAAGTAAATAAATAAATAATCCAAATAGTTTTTAGTAAGTGATATTAAGATGAAATAAAATATATACATCAGATGAAAAACACTTTTAAAATTACTAAACTTAAATCTGAAAATAAATTATTTACAAACTAATTAAAAAAATATCACATAAACACATAACAAAATAACTAACGAAAACATTTACTAAAAGTGAAATAAAAAATATATAATATATTTTTTTAAAATAGATTTATAAAATATGTAAAGCATATTTATAATATATATATATAAAATAGATTTATAAAATATGTAAAGCATATTTATAATATATATATATATGTATATGGTGGTATTAGTCTTTCTTCTAATATATATATATATGTATATGGTGGTATTAGTCTTTCTTCTACTTCCTCCTCATGAGCGAGCAGGTTAGGTTTCTGAACAACCGACATCATTGATGTGCAAGCGTGGATGATGAAAACCCTTCATCACAACATCTTCTGCCTGTGTGTGAGAATCAGCCTACAGGAAAATGACCTGTGTGTGTGTGTGTGTGTGTGTGTGTTTACCACCCCCTCACTAATTTCATGACGCAGAGGTGGATAAAGTGAGGGATTGAGTGAGAGAGAAACATCTGTATATCTCTACACGGAGTATTTCATTTCATATTGTGTTTCTCAACGTCAACAGCTCTTCACTTGAGCTGCTGCCACAAACACACTCTCTCTCTCTCTCTCTCTATGGGTTTCTGTCTCTTCTTCTCTATCGTCATCTGTCTCATTCTTTCTCAGTGGTCAGTGGATGACGGCTTAATCAGGTACACCTATAATCCCTGTGAAGCCTGTGTGTGTGTGTTTGTGCGTGTGTGTGTGTGTGTGTGTGTGTGTGTGTGTGTGTGTGTGTGTGTGTGTTTGTGTGTGTTTGTGTGTGGACGCAGATAGTTGTGGTGCCTGTGGCCTGTCATAGAGTACAGTTTCCATTACTCTTTCTCTGTCCACAAAACTGCTCCATCATTGGTCTCACATCACACTCGAGAACCTTACGAAACCTGTAGAGAGCATGTCCAACTCATACTTCATTTTACCCCAGTATTTGGGGCAAATGTTGCCATCATTTAATGCAAAAGTCAGCAATAATTAAAAAATAAAGAAATAAATACTATTTTAAAGTTTATGCATTCAATAATTATTTTCATGACAATGTTTGCTCCAAATAATAATGTGTAAAAGCATTTAAATTCTGAAGAATTATTCAACATGGTAGTATTTGATGTGTTGAAGTTATGCTGATTTAAATAAACAGTCATTACAGTAATGAGAATCTAATGAAAATCAACAAAGGAATTATTTAAAATAGCAAACAAACTCAAAAGTAAAATGTTACTTTAAAGTAATGAAAGTTACAGCGCTGCTTGAAAGTTTGTGAACCCTTTAGAATTGTCTATATTTCTGCATAAATATGACCCAAAACATCATCAGATTTTCACACAAGTCCTGAAAGTAGGCAAAGAGAACACAATCAAACAAATGAGAAAAATATTTTCTATTTGCTGATCAGTCCTGCACAACATCTTGTAGGAGTTTTAGCCCCTCAGTACAGAACCACTTCAACTCTATGATGTTGGTGGGTTTCCTCATATGAACTGCTTGATTCAGGTCCTTCCACAACATTTCAGTTGGATTGAGGTCTTGAGGTCTGAACTTTGACTTGGCCATTCCAAAACATTAACTTTGTTCTTCTTATTAAGCCAATCTTTGGTTAAAAAAATAAAAAATAAAAAAAAAAAAATACTTATTGTTATTTTATAATGTCTTGTTTTCTTTTAGAATTTGCTGATATTATTCAGAGTTGCAAGTCGTCCTGGCCCAGATCCAGCAAAACCAGGCCAAACCATAAATGTTTCACAAATGGGATAAGTTTCTTATGCTGGAATGAGGTGTGTTCTTTTCTCCAAACATAACGCTTCTCATTATAAAAGAAGTTTTATTTTGATCTCATCTATTTACAGAACATTTCTCCAATAGCCCTCTGGCTTGTGCACATAATCTTTAGCAAGCTGCAGGCAGACAACGATTTTCTTTTTTTTTTGGAGAGCAGTGGCTTTCTCCTTGATTCTTTCTCCAGTGTTCTCCTGATGGTGGACTCGTGAACATTAACATCAGCCAATGTGAGAAAGGCCTTTATTTGCTTAGAGGTTACCCTGAGGTCATTTGCGACCTCGCGGACAAATACACGGCTTGCTTTTAGAGTGATTTTTGTTGGTGGAGCACTCCTGGGGAGAGTAACAGTGGTCTTGAATTTACTCCATTTGTACACAATCTGATGGTTTTGTAAGCTTTTCCAGCCTGATGAGCAACTCTTTTTCTCAGGTCCTCAGAGATCTCCTTTGTTCGTGCCATGATTCAGTTCCACAGACATGAACAGACTTTGATAGATCCCTGTTCTTTAAATAAAATAGTCATTCCACTGAATGAAAACACCTCTGAACAGATGGACTCTAATTTCACCCTTAAATTAACAGCTAATCCTAGAGATTCACATACTTTTGCCACTCACAGATATGTAATATTCAATAATTTCCCTGAATAAATAAATGAAAACGTATGTACAGTATTATCATCTCATTTGTTTAATTGGGTTTTGTTTGTCAACTTTCAGGACTTGCAAGAATCTGATGATCTTTTGGGTCATATTTTTGCAGAATAATAAAAAATTCTAAGCAGCATTATATATTAATATATATTTAATTATTGTTGGGATTGTTTACATTTCATATATTCTAGGGCTGTCAGTTGATTAAAAATTTTAATCTAATTAATTACATGATGTTTCCTTTAATTAATCGCAAAATAATTTTGACTGTGAAAATACCCACAAAAGATTATTTAAATCTATTTTTGTGTTAAATGAGAAAGTATTAAGCAGACATTACAAATTGTAACTTTGAAAAGAAATATCTTAGTTGATTCAACATAAAATGTATTACACATAAACATTTAGGCTGGCACGGACTAACATAAACTATGGGACATAGAAGATAATTTGAGAAACATCTCAGTATTTTTTGTTCATACAATGAAAGTCATTGGTAACCAAAACAGTTTTGTACCAACAGTCTTCAGAATACCTTCTTTTATGTAGGTTTGAAATGACATGAGGATGCGGATTCATTCAGAAACTAAACATCGCTGTGTTGCTCGGAGATGCACAACAATTCTGCTGTGGCTTTAAAGATAATATGTTCTTTGCTAAATTGAGCAAAAACACATAATATTGTGTTTAAAATATAACACAATATTAACTTCTTATTTACTGAACTTGTATAAAATCATATTTAAGCTAGTGATAGATCAGGACAATATCAGCACTCCTGTGATTGATATATTTCATTATATATATATATAGACAAAACTCAAAACTGCATTTTTTGCACCAATATATTGAATTTTATGGCATAACTGCATTCATGAAGATGTTGCCCTACATCATATTTGTCAACAGTCAAATATATGAAATGTAAGAAACTTGACGTACAGGTCTGGGGGCGGGGCCAGTGCATTGAAATATTTTAATCGTGTTATTTTTTCATAACTTATTCATTAAGTTAAAGCGTTAAACTGACAGCCCTAATATATTCATATATACTACCATTAAAGTGTGTCGTTTAAAGAAAATAATAATTTTATTCAGCAAGGATACAATAAATTGATCAAAAGTGACAAAGACTATTTGTTCTTCTACCATTATTTTAAATGTTAATAACATTTCAAAATATTACTGATTGTACTGTGTTTTTAATCAAATTAATGTAGCCTTGGTGAGCAGAAGAGATTGCTTTCAAAGATCTTACTGACCCCAAACTTCCAATGTCTTGTGTTTTTGAGTTTAAAATTTAATGTATATTCCAGCATGTATATTAGTTCGTTAGATTTAGTTCATTATATATTAGCAGGATTTTTATGGTTGCTCTTATCTTCAAACAGGTGTGTTTATCCGCATTTTAGAATGGCTCTAAACGCGGCTCAGAAGTCAAAATGGCACACTCAGGAATACCTAGACAGCTTATTTCCCATCCCATAATGTCTGTATGCAGCTCTACAAATACTCGCTCTCACAGATGTTCTCTCATCTATATTTTTAGAAGAATCGTTTGAGGTGAATAATGTTTTGAAGGCTCTCCGAGAGTTTAATTCAAACCGCAGCATGAAACATGCCCTGAGAGAGAGAACGAGTGCGAGCGTCTTCCTCACACTTCTCTCTCCATCACTGTTTGTTTGAACTGTGAAACGCTCTCTGAATCCTGTTAAAGGAGCAGACGAGAGTTCACGACCCCGTCACATCTTCATTCTGCTCTCTCTTCTGCACTCTATCATTCTCATCAGTTGCTCATCATCATATAATCAGACGGGTCTGACCCGCTCACCTCTCCACTAAAACACAAACAGCTCTTGAAGGACATGTACGGCTTCTATTCAAGTTAAAGATGAAATGTGATGTTAAAACTCCACGCTTATAATATTCAGAGTCAACTATATTTACAACATTCATGGGTAGACTTCCTGAAAAGTGACAACACTAAACATCGCTGACATTTCATTAGCATTTGTTGCATGACTGATTGATTACCCCTGAAAATAAAGGACGACATACACAGAGACAAATCAAACTGATGAATAACTAAAAGCCCATCTATAAGCAGACCCGTATTAGTTTTTTACATCTTAAGACAAAAAAAATATACACTATGTTGTATACTATATAATATAACATATAATGTATTCTCTCTCTCTCTATGTATGTATATATATATATATATATATAGATATATATATATATATATATATAGTATATATATTATATATAGTAATATTATTATAGTAATAGTAATATATATATAGATAATATATATATATATATATATATATATATATATTATATATATATATATATATATAGTATATTAGTGTTGTCACTAATTACTAGTTACTGTCACTATTAATTGCATCCACATAATATATCTGTGTGTACTGTGGTATATTTTTTTTTTGTACATATACAGTATATATATTGAAAATAATTGCATTTATTTACACGCATATATTTATATTCATATAATTTATATTACATATTAATATATTTAATATATAAACGTAACATTTTTCTTAAATATATACATGCATGGGTGTGTATTTATACATACATACATAATAAATACACAGTACACACACATATATTATGGAAACAAAAACTAATTAAAATATTAAAATAGTAAGAATAATTCTTAATTTAAAATTCTAAACATTTATTTATATACATTTAATTATATTTAATTATATAAAAATTTATATATTAATACATTTAAATTATAAAAAATTTTATATATTTATATAACAATTTATAAAATAAATTAAAACACACACACACACACACATTTTAAATTATTTAGCATTTTAAATGGATATAAAAATGTATATATCAAAACATATTACTAACGTTCTTAAAAATACAATTTAAACTATGTAAATTAAATTAAATTAATATTTTATAACCCCACAGGTTTCTACTGGAAGCGTATTAGTATACATATTTTTTTTCTGTAATAAACTTACTATTTTCTGTAATAAAGAACATTATGCCACAGATGCTATGAATAGATCTACACTTGTTTTGAACCCAGAAGTTTTCTTCAAGAGGAAGCAGCACTTGTGCTGATTTAAACACACACAAATACCAAAGACTGTTTTTGTGTGAGAGCAACAATTTAGGTTAAACAGGCAGTGCTGATAAACACACGGCAGTGTCCTGACCTCCTTCATTATCTCCCTCTGTCTCCGTTTTACCACTTTCTTTGGAAGTGGAAGTTCAGGAAGTTCAGTGTCTAAGCGCATCAGCGTTTGGAAAGTGAGATTAGAGCATCAGACTTCAAAGAACCGAGTGTAATCCGCCGCCATTTTAATAATTAAAAACCTGCTCAGATTTTACATCTAGGTGAGTGTGTGTGAGTGTGTTTGATTAGATGCATTTTTCAAATCATAATCATAATCCTCAAAAAAGTGGAAGATCTAAATCCTTAAAATCTCAAGAACTTCTAAATTCCCTATTAAAAAGTAAAAAAGAATATTTGATGTCAAACTATTAAACTCATGACGCATGATAACACAATACTCTAATCAGTATTTTATATCAATTTAAGTGTATCCATTTTAAATATGACTGAACTATTTTTAATCAATGGTTTTCACTATTGAATGAAACAAAATACAATTTCTCCAGAAATCCACTGATTGTGCAGTGATTGGCTGGTGTATTAGTGTGCTGCTCTCTGATTGGCTCTTACCACGTCGTTTCGGCTCAGCACCTCCAGGAATTTAATAATAATTTCTACTCTTTTACCATTCTCATCCTGAAGCCCGTCCCCCACCACGGCCAACGCCCCACTCAGCTCCCGGAGCATCATGGGTAACAGGATGTCACGGCAGTCTGGAGATGAAAACATTACATCAAGTAAATAACTCATAAAATGTTACACAAAAATTCTGGGGCTGTCAAATGATTAACAAAATTAATCACATCCAAATCAGGAAAGTTTTGTTTACATAATACATGGTGTAGAACTGTGTATATTTTTACATGTATAAGGATTACATCACACATGCATGTATATATTTAACTACAATAAGCAATTTATGTTTTACATATCAAATATATGTAATGTAATATAAAATATAAGAATATAAATATAACTTCATTATACATGTAAATATTTTCTAAATATATAATTTATGTGTGTGTCATTATATCTACATGACGCAATATACCCTTACACATACATATACTGTAAACAAAACTTTATTTTGGATGTGATTAATCGCAAAGGATTCATCAAAAAAAAAAAATACAATTAAACTCATAAAATGTTACACAAAAATTCTGAATACAAATCAGGATGGACATCGGGACATTGTGGAGAAAACAGCTGTTTGGCACATGCAAAGGATTCATCCACTCAAAAAACTACAAAAAGCAATTAACATATCAAACGTGTAAATGTAAATGATCATAAATTAAAATAACTTCATTTAGGTGTAAATATAAGAGCAGGTGAGTGTCTTGAGTGTCATGAGGTCTGTTTGACGCAGTGAGTTCAGTGTAACTGACTCTCACTCAAGCATCTTTTCTTCTGCCTCTTAAAATCAGCTCATTAAAAGCTCATTTAAACTCTGGCTCGTCACCAGCTGATTATCAACAAGGATCAATCTGATTTTGCTGAGAAAGTCAAAGTCAGAGAGAAAGATGAACTAAAGCAGAGCACAAATGTACCTTTCAAAAGAAAAAATAAATTATATGTAGTTGAAAAAGAAATTATATTCCAAGCTGAGATGTTACCGAATCCCAGGAATGACCTATATATATATATATATATATATATATATATATATATATATATATATATATATATATAAAAAAACCAAAAAATTATTTGTTTACCAGATTCATTGTATGCAGGTCAAAGAGACAAAGTCTATCCAGAATGCAGCACTTCATGTACAAATGCATCAGCGTTTGCCATTGACCTGATCTTCCCACACAAGCATTCCTCTAAACGCTGTCTCGCTCTCATTCTCTCTCTCAGAGCTCAAATGAGTCTCAGCAAGTGAGTTTCTCTCTCAAAAGAGCGCAATGCATCAAGAAAAGGCAGATACATAAATACAATGAGTTTCAAGCACCGTACATCAACAGGGTTCACAGAGAAACATTCAGAGCTGCTCATCACAGTGAACGGCCAGTTTAACGTACGCTTACAGTATTGTTGCACCTTCAGTCTGGTAAATAAACGACAATCATAAACGTCGGCACTAATGCTAATTACCGAGGCGAAGGGTAATTGGATTTGTCACACTTAATGTCCCTGTGAGATAAAGAGCGATGAGAGCGAGACTCCTCAGAGGAGAGATAAATGCGGCCCTCGGGGAGAAAGAGTGAATATTGAGTGATCTGAACTCATGAAGGCTTTGCTAGTGTCACTTTTTATAGAGTGTCCTGTTTCATCAGCAATATCACGGCCAAGAACAACAGGAAAATATGCCGTCAAGCATTTCCTCAAGGCCAAACTGACCCTTTCACCTCCTGGACAGAAGCAGCGCTCAGTGCATGTGTGTTTATCATTGTCATAATCCAAATTAAGCATTAAAACATGACAAACACACACAGCATCATGTGTACATGCGCATACTATAACATTTAGAGTGACCTACACATCCAGAGTTCACGCTCGCAGCGTTTTTCGGCTGAGCAGAAATGCTTTTACCTAAGAGGAAAAAACACTTACTCGACAGACTCTTTATTACTGTGGACTGATCCTGGCCTAGAGCCACGCTAGCGATGGCCAAAAGTGCTCCATCTATCACTTAGATGACTTCTACACATAATGCATTTTGACTGGAAATGAATAATGAAAAATGCGGCACATCAGTTACTCTTCTTAGAATAGTCTATTGTTTGTCTTAAACAGATCACTTTAACATCTGTTTCCTGTGAGGATTGGAAAGACTTGTTTATATGATAGTAAGATATTTTGAATGATATATCTTGGGTGATCGATTGAGACATGTCACAGTTTGCATGGTACTACCATGAGTTGCCAGCAGTGGTGGACAAAATGCACAAAAGAAATACACTCTGACTGAATCATCTGAATCAGTGATGTACAGAATCATAATGAATCAGTTAGTCCATTAACTGGATTGAGTGCTCGCTCTGAACAAAAGTCAAATTTTAATTTTAGTGAGTTGTTTCAACTGGTACTCGCTACTGAACAAATTAATTTGAATTTTTAGTGAGTTATTTTAACAGGAGACTCGCTCTGAACAAATCATTTGGATCAGTGAATTGTTAACTAGAGACTCACCATTAAATAGACATTTTAACAAGAGACTCGTCTCTGAAAAAATCATACTCGCTCTAAAAAAAAAATGCGATAATGTGGATATATCCGAATTAAGCATTTCAACTAGAGACTCGGCCCACCCTTTCAAATCATTTCAATCAGTGACAGTCCCTGTGTTTTCATTCAGAAGGGCTCAAATCCAGCATTATGACTTGAGCTCCAAGGATCTCCCTTCAAGGGGTTTACCCTTCAGAGTGAGAGCTTTGAAGGTTTGAAGGGTGTAGGGGACCAAACAACTGTTTCTTGAAGTGCCGTCATCGAATCATGCAAATCAGTAATCTGTTGTCTGGGATCATGGGAGCCCAAATCTGTCCATCAGTTGTACACTTTGAAATCCTTCATGACGAAGGGCCCTTTGAAGTGGTCTGTTTTCTGGGAACTTCGCTTTGGACCGACCCATTCAAAATGGTTGGCCATGATTCGTTCTGACAATCTCCAAAGTGGCCTTCGGAGGGCGATATAACCCATTTGGAACGCACCGAGTGAGTTGTTAACTGGAGGCTCCGTCTGATCAAATCAGTGAGTTGTTAACTGGAAACTTGCTCTGAATGCATCATTTGAATCAGTGAGTTGTTAACTGGAGACCCGCTCTGACCGAATCATCTGAATCAGTGAATTGTTAACTGGAGACTCGCTCTGAACGAATCATCTGAATCAGTGAGTTGTTAACAGGAGACTCGCTCTGGCCGGATCATTTGAATCAGTGAGTCTTAGTTGAATAGATAACTGACAGGTGAGTATGTGGTCCTTAGATACTCTTAGGACAGATCAGCATTCACTCAAAATGCATTGTTGTCACGTGTTTCTGCATCAGTTTTTAGCAATCAGATGTGACCATTTGATCAGATCCCTGATCACTTAGACTGATCATCTTTGTACCTTTCTTCCTCAACTAGGACTGAAGTGAAGACTAAATCACAGAGCTGGCTGAGTATTCAAAAATGAATATAATCTCACTAATGTGTCAGTCTTTCTCTGAGGAGGAAAAGATCTTGAATGCTCCCATAAGAATCATAACTCAGCTCTTTTCTCTTTGCCAAAAAAACATTTCATCTGTCATTCTATCCTGAGAGTTCACAATAAACTATTTCACATGGTAATAAGACACCATTTCAATTACCCAGCTGGCTTAAACCAGACGGACCCACCACACCGTGCCACAGACAAAAGTGTGTGAAAACCAAAAGCTCCTTCATCAACACTGAAGATTGAAATCAGAATAAGCTTTAACTCTGGCTCTTCATGCAGCACTCGAAGGCCTAATTCAATCCCATTTCTATTACTGAGATTTTACATGTTCGAGCACAATAATACCCGCCATGTTTCGCTACGCTGTTAATATATATATTTCTCCTTGATGAAATGTGTTGAGCATCAAATTCACCTGTAATTCTCTCCCACGGGGCGGAACGAGAGCGCAGCTGTAAATTGGATCCTCAGATGTTAACATACTGATGACAGCTGCATCGGACAATCACAAACTTTAAAGTGCATCATTTCCATGCCTCCTATTTATGTGGGACTTTCAGAGCAAAAACAACAACAGCTGCTCTAAACGTCTGACTGCACTGAAAAACAGCCACCGTTTCTATAGATGTCAGACTTTTAAGGCAAGACACTGGTCATCTTGTTTCAGACTAGAGGAAAGAAAACATCCAATATACACATAAAGTGTTTATTTTATTGCACTTTGTTTATTTGTGCTTGTAGATTTCCATTATTATACACATCTTCAAGAGCCCCTTTTTTTTCAAAATGAGCCTGCAATCTCCACTTCAGCAGCACTTGCACCAATCTTTACAGATTTATTCCTATTTATATTCTGAAGGTTTTACAGAGGAGTTTGTTTATATATTATTTGCATAATTTTATTCCTAAAAACATGTTGAAAATGTATTTTTTTCTGCCTGTTGACAGTAGTTTTAGTAAAAACCCAAACTCCTAATGCCAACAAAATGAAACAAAAACTTCAAACTTAGTTTTATTCAATTTTTAGACTTCTGTCCTGAAATTTTATGCAAAATTAATGCATATTTAAGTAGATAACGCCTCGTTTGCATTGTTAAACAGTTCAGATAAATAAATACACAAACATGGAAAAAGGCTAGATAGATAGATAGATAGATAGATAGATAGATAGATAACAATAATAACAATTATACATAAAATATGATTTAAATCTATAAATAAATAAGTTAAAAAGAACATTCACCATTCTTAAAGAGATCAGATTTTAATAATAATTTAAAAAATAAACCTGGATATTTTACGTGCCTTTATCAATAAGTTTTCTATGCATCAATCTTTGCATTTCCACTCAGAAAACAAAAACTTCCACTAAAATCCAGATTTCAAAGCGTTTGAGACCAGAATATTCTCTTAACCACCATAGCAACCACATAAAACACCCTAGCAACCGCATAGCAATGCCCTGGAAACCATCCTAGCATCATAGTGATGAATAACACACAAACAAACTCCAGTGACTCACAAAATGTAAAACTCTAGTTGGCCAACGCTGTTATAATCAAGTTCAGTGAAATTACTTCTGAAAGCCCCTTAAAGTCTTGAATGTCAATATCAATTCCAAGAAATATTCTCATTTAAATTCCCAGTTAAAAACCGTGGCAAACTCTGCCCACAGATCCTGAAACGAGTGCAACACTTCCATCAACAGATGGTGACACGGAAAAACAGGCGGAAAAGCTGAAAGAATAATAAAAAATTAACAAATAAGAGTGAAATGCATTTTCCCTGCTGTAATGCCTTTTAACCCAGCAGGATAAACAGTCGGAAAAGCCCTCGGCAACCGTAACCATAACAACACCCACATTAAGGCCTGAGTGGAAAAAACTTTAATTCACTTTCACTGCATTTGAATTAGTCAGATGAGGTGTGTGTGTGTGTGTTCACACTTCATCATTTTAATGCATCACCACTGAGAGAGTGAATAACGGCAAATTTGTGTATTACTGTGTGTGTGTTTGATTTCTATATTACTCTGGTTATGTAATGCACATTTCATTGAACCATTTCTCATTAGAATCATCAAGCCTAGAAATTAAATCATCATTAGGGCCACACAAACTCACTGTTCTGCTTTAAAACACACATACAAACATCAGGATACCTGTGAAAGCCTAAAAAAACAAAAAAAAAATAAATATTTGACAATAAAAAAAATTACTATGAATTAAAAAAAAGCAAAAATAAATACTATTAACAAAACAGTTTTTTTCACACACAAACTAAAATAAAACATAAATATTTGACAATAAAAAAAAATTCATATGAATAAAAAAAAAAGCAAAAATAAATATTTAAAGCGCACACACACACAAAACAAAAACACCAGAATGACAAAAACCACATTCAATTACTACAATTAAAATTAAACTAAATAAATAAAGACATGCAGTGTTGTTATTGTTAACTAAAACTATTAAAAAAAATTTTTGGTAATTAAAATAAAGCTGAAATAAAACAAAATGCACTTACTATAAACTTATAAAAATATTCTAATGAAAATCATTCTAAAGAAATGGAAATAAGTTGAAGTACTAAAATTACTAAAACTAAAACTAAAGCTAAAAAATGAATTAAATCTATATAGAAATATATAAAAATTTACAAGAAACAAAAATCACACAACAAAATTACTAAAACTTCAACTAAAATTAAAATGAAACTGCAAATATAATGGAATGTAAATAAAAAAAAAAACCAAAACAAAAAAAAAAAAACCTAATGCTAAATTAATACATAGAAATATTTAAAAATGTCCATAAGTGCATTTATGTAAATATAAAAAAAAACCTTACTAAAACTAAAATTAATTTATTTTAAATGTAAAAATTTACAAAAACTAAATTATTAAACTAAAATAACGAAACAAATATTTAAAAAAATGCTAATTTAAAATAATAATAGCGTATAAGGAATACTAGAAAAACACTGAAACACATAGAAAAAAAAATTAAAGCATTACAGAAGAAAACATTCAAGACTGTATTGAGCTACATAGTGGTTTATTGCTCGGATGGGTTTCAATTCACAAAGCCAAAATAAAGTAAAAAAACACAAAAACTAGGACTGATCAGTGGATAAATAGAGATTATTATATCACGCGACTCTCTGTGCATATGACATTAGATTGTATTATCATAAAAACGATAACTTTTTGCACTGAAGAGTGAAATAAAAAGTCAGACATTCAGATAAAGTTCTGAGTCAGAAGAGAGATGAGTTTATGAAACTCTTTTAGTAAAACTAATCTCCATCTCTGGCTTTTATGGATGGTGATTCTCTTTACGGAGCATCCGTGCGTATCAAACACACGTGGGATCCAGGAGCGCTGGTCTGGGATCAGATGTGGTCTGTGTGTTTGTTCTGATCTCAGAGAATCAAACTGCTCTAACAGTAGTCGACGGCTCTTCAGCAGCAGCTGTGATTTAAAGATCTCTTTTGAGTTAAAAGAATGCAGCAGATCGGAGGCAGATGAGAGTGTCTGGGTAATTCGCCCGTTATTTCTTTCTTTAAACGATTCAATAATTCCCGTCTGTCAGGTTTGCGAGTGCAACAGCGGAATAATTTGAGCTAACTGCTCTCACATTATTATTCATGAATCTAATTTCACATCAAGTGGAAATTAAATGTGTCAAATGCAGATTCACATTTGAGTGTGTGAGTGTGTGAGTGTGTGTGTGTGTGTGTGTGTGTGTCTGTGTTTTCCATTCGTGTGTGTGTGTTATGTATGTGTGAGTGTGTGAGTGTGTGTGTGTGTGTGTGTGTGTGTCTGTGTTTTCCATTCCAAAGACCAAAGTTGCACATCATCATGATTATAGTATATGTACTTAAAGGGCTAGTTCACCCAAAAATCTAAATTAGTTGTTAATTTACCCTCAGGATGTAGGCGTCCTCTTTTTTCTTTTGTATAGTGGAATAAGCTGAAACAGTGGTCCCTGGTGATTCATAAAATGTAAGTCTATGGCTACCAGCACTTTGAGAGTCAAAATAAGCATATCAGACAAACACAGTGTTGCCTGATATGATTATTTTGACTCTCAAAGTGCTGGTACCCATTGACTTGCATTTTATGATACGAATGGCCATAGTTTCAGCTTGAAATTGCCTTTAGTGTTCTACTGAAGAAAAAGTCACATAAATCTTGGATGGCCTGAGGGTGAGTAAATTAACACCAAATATTGGTTTGTAAGTACAAATATGATCTACTGTATCTGGCAACCTACTGCATAAAATGAGTTTTACACTTGGATTATGTTTGATTGATAAAGCTGATTTCGAAACCACTAAAAAAAAATGTACTTTCATGCTTCGTGGAGTTCATTTCAGACCAGAATTAAGTGTCAAAGTTGACAATAAGTTTGATCATTCTCGCTCTGTAATGAAACTGAACACTGGAATGAGAGTTTTAAAGGTTTCTAATAAAGATGTTTTAACCTTCATCCAAAATCCATCTTTTTCACCTTTCATTCTGTTTCTGATCTATAATGCATCCAGGGTCCAAAATAAACACTCAATGAAAGCTGAACAGCAGTTAAAATGACCTTGGAAGAGTGACTTAAAAGTTCCCGGTCTGTTGGCTTTTATTAGGAAATAATTCATGGCTAAAATTGAACTCAATTGATTTGGGGAAAAAAAATCTAAAAGATTTTCCCTCAATGTGGCAACAAATGTAGACTATTAAACCAGCAACTCATATTAAACCAGCAAAATTATGAAGAATAAAATCATGACGGATCTGCAGGTTTTTGTAACAATGAGACAGTTAAAAATATACATTTACATATGTAATTGTACATAATATAATTACTTTATTCTTAGTTAAATTAAACTAAAACGAAATAAAAATTAAAGATATAATATATATATATATATATATATAAATATATAACAAAATATAATATATATATATATATATATATAAGTATAAATATATATATATATATAAATGACAAAACGATGAACAATGAAATTACTAAAACTTAAACAAAAATTTAAATTGACTGTACTTTCATTCATTTAGCGACTTACAAGTGGAACGGAATACAACAAGCATCTTAAAAAATTAAAATAAAATTAATAATCTAACACAAACAGAAATAATAGAAAGTATTTTGAACCCTGGCTGAATCTGAACTAAATAAAGCAAAAAAAAATAAATAAATAAATAAAAAATAAAAAAAAAAATACACTACCATTCAAGAGTTTGGGGTCGGTAAGATTTTTTAATCTTTTAGAAAAAAAATATTTCATTGATCAAAAATACAGTAAAACCGCATTATTGTGAAAAAAAAAATATTGCAATGTAAAATAATGTTTTCTATTTGAAAATATTTTAAAATGTGATTTATTCCTGTTATGTAAAGCTGAATTTCAGCATCAATAAAGTCTTCAGTGTCACATGATCCTTCAGGAATCATTCTAATATGCTGATTTTGGGCTCAATAAACATTTCTTAATTATTATCAATGTTGAAAACAGTTGTGCTGCTTCATATTTTTGTGGGAAACATGACTAATTTTTTCAGCATCCTTTGTTAAAAAGAATGTTCAGAAGAATAAGACATTACATTATAAATATCTTTATTGTAATATTTGATCAATGTAATGCATCTTTGTGAATAAAAGTATTAATTTATTCACAAAGACAAAATAAAAAACCATCCTGACTCAAATCTGCACACTTCACAAACATTACATTGCTAGACACTTTTAGCATACTGCTCTAAATGCACTAATTTTAATGATGCACTATTAGTATGGAAATTACAAATGGAGCCTCAACCACCAGCATCTGCTCACTGCCACTTGACGCTGTTCCCATCATGCCTTGTTTCTCCTCCAGGTGAGAGCCGGACACACTAGATGAGGCTAATATGGTGGAGGTAATTGTACAGCGTATAAATGTCTCATTCCTCTCGCACTCATTTCAGACTGACATTTCACAAAATGGGGCTTCGTTTTCCAGCGGTCGGCCGGATAAATTTCAATTAAAATGCCTGTCAGGGCTGCTTACGGGGAACACGGTTATTTAAAAATAAATAAAATGACACATGAATATATGAATAAGTAAACAGCTGGCCGCATCATGCGGGACAAAAGAGGAATCCTCGCATTGTGATGTCAAGCAGGCCTAGACCAATCGCTAGAGGTGAAACAGCAGCGCTCATGAATATTTATGAGCGAACACACCGGACACATATGGAGCGGACAGCTTGTGATTGTGCTCAATAAAATGCATGAATTGAATTCTGAAACCTGATGGCTCATGCAAACTAAGAGGATGTCGAATGCAACTGGAATGGAAAAATAATAATTTGCGGTGAAATCTGTAGAGCAGATCTGATTTTGTGGCAAGCCAAGCAGAGAGGCACAAAAAACTGATCAATACCCTGCAGTTTTGGTGTTTAAAATGCTCTGAATTTCATTTCACACCAGAGTTGCTAGTATAAAGTCTCTCTAAAATGCAGGCCTGTCAAGTCAATTCTAGAAAACAATTCTAGACAAAATGCCACAGCCGAAAACATCTGTCTGACTATTACAAAAATAACATCAACATTTAATAATATAGCGCAGATGAAACTCGTCAGGACAGATAGGCTAATACACACTTCATCATATGTGTGTCCATCATTAGTCATCGACTGAACAAGTGATGCTGATATCAATAACTAGAGAGCTGGGCGGACTAATATGATGTTGATATATATACAGTAATAAAATAGCCTGCCACAATTTAATTATAGTGATGATTGTAATTAAATGTGCTGATACATAGATTTGTATATCACTATATGTGGGCTATATATCACAAATTTACTTTTTTATATTTTATATCAATCAATGTAAAAAAAAAAAAAAAAAAAAAAATCTTCTAGTTTTAGCTATAATAATCCTGGTCATGCACTGACAAGAGTGTTGGTAGATTTTACAAAGAATACAAGCGAAGGTTAACACTTAAGGTTAAATGAGGCTGGATGATGAATCTGTCTATCATTACCCATCATCAAACACACACACACTCAACACAATCCATCACCGCTCTCATGAGCAAAACCATCAGACTCTTAAAACACACACATACAAACACATTCATCACCCGTCTGCATCTTATCGAAGTTAAAGAGCGCGCGCACACACACACACACACACACACACACACACACACAGACACAACATTCATCACTTTATAGCATCTAGTTAACAGTTCGTTTGGCAAGAGCAGACCAGAGGCCATCATATAAACCCAGAGAGAGAAAGAGCAGTGGAAAAGACACAGTGGAAAATAACATATAAAAGACAGTGTGAGAAGAAAAGAAATAACACTTTAAGAGTAAATGCCAAATTTATTCATGCTGCAACACATGCTGGGAACTCACAAAACCTTAATGTTTCAGCAATATAGTTTGAACATCTTTGTTCAGATAACTGTGTTTGACTAGTTTGGGACAATATTTGGGAGTATTACAATGGTCTAACATGGGTTTTAATGTAGTTTAAAGTAGAGAGGCACTGCTATGAAATTTCATGTCAGATTACTCAGAATGATATCTGCCGATGCTCTAAACTATATATACACATACATACTGGTATACATACACACACACATACATTAGAGGTTAAAATGAACAACAACACTATTATATTAAACGCTATTTATATTCAGATATAATAAATCACACTCAAATAAAAATGTCTGCACTGAAAGCACACGTACATCCTGGAGACGTCTATTTGACGTCAACATTTACATCTACAGGACGTTTCCTAACAGATGTATAAACGTTTAGAAAATTTACGAAAATGTTTATGATTTAGAATGTATGTAAAACTAACATCTTAAAGACATCTATGAGATGTTTTTACACAGCAGATGCTTTCCAGATTGAGCAATCTTTAACAAACATCTTGCAGACATTCTTGTGCTATCTGGGTGTATACAACTCAGTTAGTTTTCAGAATAACTTCCTGACAGATTTATTCAATATACATATATAATTAACAGTAAATATGCTCCCTTAGTGTTTCCTATCTAAGTAATGAACTGTGAAAATTGGGTAACTTTCCTGGGGTAAATGCAATGTTAAGTGACATAAGCTGTTTTTATTTGATGTCTTTCTTTCGATTGAAATGCTGATTGAGTGATTATGTGACACATGAACATTTTGGTAAGTTGCAATGTATCTTTCAGTGTTCTTTCTGATGTCCTTTCATGTTTATTTCACATATTAAAGTGGAAGAGAGTCAAGCTCTTCGCGCTGCATAACTCTGAAGCTGCTACAATGATCTGTCACACCACATTTAAGGCATTTATTGTTTGAATTTTGTGATAAAATACACAGGATTTGAAAGCTGAGGCTTTGTTTCTTATCAGAAGTAACAAAGCACAAAGCTTTTTGTGATAACTGGATTGGAGGCACATTGCGAATAACATTTTGTGAAGGGAAAACTGCAGACCTGGCAACCCTGGCTTAAACTACAGGTGATGCATAGAAGCTGTGTCAACAGTGCAGCATTAATACACTATTATCGGTTTAACCTGGGTAGCCCTAAATTCAACACAAGAAACCTTTTTTGTCATGCAAGTTGCTGTCTGACATGCTTTTCATCGCCTTTTGATTGACAAGAAATAATCGGCCCATCAGCTGTTTTTAAACAACTGGCCAATGGCCGACAGTGCAGGTAATTGCTTTATCGGCCGATACCGATTATCGGTATCCCCAGTTTAAAGTAATTCACAACTCTTAGTATTTATGACTCAAAATGTTGCTTTATTACAATATAATTTCAGGTGTAAATAGAGGGGGGGGGACTCCAGATTTTTAATGACATCTCAGACTTTCATGAACGTGTGTTTTACCTTGTCTGTGGAAGAGTTTGCTGCCCACGATCACAGTCATGGACGCCACTTTCTGTTTCTGTAGTTTATCCGGAGGAATACAGGTGTAGAAATCATACAACAGCTTACTGCAAACAGACAGACAGAAAAGTATATGGTATTAAAAAAGGAAATGAGATAGATTGACACAATTTTTTAAAGAGCTTCAAAGAAGTTCATGCACTTAATGTCTCATTATGTGATATTTAGTCATCTAATCAGTTTTTGCACAACAGTACATGTCAGTTTATACTGTATTTCTGTAGAAGATCTTTATCCATAATCTTGAATAAAAGATAAAAATAGCAGAAATGAATCCATAAATATATGCTGAGGCTGCTGTGGGCAGAGAAAGTGACCTGTGTTTTATCGATCGAGTCTGAACGCCGCCGGGGTCTGTGAGAAACTACTGTATCATATCGACCCTCTCGGAGTCGCAAGAATCGCCTGTGTTTTGTGTGCAGTGATGAATTAGACCCCACTTGAAGCTAAACACACACTCCCGGCTCTAACTAGATAAAAACACTCAAATTAAACTATCCATATGAGAGAAACTCATTCCACTGTTTCTCAAACTCATTAAAAACTCAAGTCGAGACATCAGACATCTGCCTCAGTTAAGCGCATGAGCAGCTAAACTAGTTAAAGTCACATTACAGTTATAACAGCATTAGCGTCCAAGTAGATCAGGTAAATGTAAGAGGACAAGTGCATTAAGGACCATCAGCTTCAGAGTGAAGGAGAGTCTGTGTGTTTGTGGTGACTGATTTCTGACATCACAAACTGATGGGGTCATTTAAAGTGTCTTCAAGCACTGTTGTACATCAGTTCAGCCCAGACCAATCAGGTGTTTTCTAGAGATCTTAGGCTGCTATGAGACTCACCTGAGGAGTTTAGCATTGAACACATTTTCCACATCTTGCAGGACTGTGGGCAAGTATTCAGAGCGGCCACCTACAATATACACACACATTTATATCAAATTTTATATTCTTTATAAATATAATAATATAAATAAAGGATTTTTAAAAATCATAAATGAAATAAAATAAGAGCATTGTGTTAGCAGCGCAAAAAGGTTGTGGGTTCGATTCCCAGGGAACACGTTTGGTAAAAAATGTTAGCCTAAATGCACTGTAAGTCACTTTGGATAAAGCGTCTGCTAAATGCATAAATGTAAATGTAATATATATACACACACACATATATAAAATATTTTATCATACAAAAATATCTTATATAATATATTTGAATATTATTTAATAAAACATTTAATATACACACACACCTATTAAAAATATATTTTTTATATAATATATAAAATATATGTAAATTTATAAATAATTTTAGATATATTTTTATTATATAATTCAAATTTTTATATGATTATATATACATACAGCTATAAAATTCAAGCGTGTTCATAAATGTGTAAATATATGCACATATGCATAAACGCACAAATACACACGCACACACACACACACAAATACATAATTGTAATAAATAATATAAATGTATAAATACATGTATACCATAAATTATATACAATTTGAAAACTATAAATATTGTAAAAATGAAATACTATTTTGAAATATTTTAAATCTAAAACAATGAAAATCTATGATGTAAAATTAATTATTTCAGATTCTGCACTATTTCTACGTCATTCATCAACAGCTAATTCGTGACACTTATTGTATCATGTGACTCCTTTGTACTATCAGCTATATAGCTACATACTTTATATACACAGCTATATATTTCATAAACTGAATTAAACTATTCATACCTGCTGCAGCAGTGTAGTGGTGTAGTCACTTTTCATCAGGTTATTGATCGACTCAAATAAACTTTTGAGAGATTCCTCAAACTCGGCCTGTTCCTTCCCTTCATACAGTCTGACGAGAGAGAAAGAAAGAACACCTGTAAGCAGTGCAATACATTTCACACATCCATCATCACACATTCGCACACTTATACACTGTTATACCCCTTTTCCACTAGGACTTCAGGTCCGTTTCACACAAGATGATTTATTTCAAAATAAATGAGTTGACATGAAAAAGATGTGGTTTCACCATAAAAGCATGTACTGTAAGTGATGTATACATTGTTTCATCCAGTCAAAATATTTCCCAAAAAGGACACTTGTAAACCAGTGCAGGAGTTGCCACACAAATGCATGTACTTATAAATTTAAACTAGACGTATCTCTTAAAAATACACATCATTTTATTATATACACTAATATGATGCTTCACATTCCAGCCACTTTAATTTCCTCTGTTTGTTTTTATAACATTTTTTAATTTATTGAGTAATTAAAATTTTTTATGCATTTAAATAGCATCAAAACAGCTTGTTCTCAACAGTGTCATTTTAGTATCAATGAGATGCTATTAGAGCTTTTATTAATACTTTGAATACTTTGACTTATTAAGACTTTTCATTTTAATTTTAGTAAAAGACTGGGTTATTTAGTTGTGTGTGTTTAGTAATTTTTATCAGTTTTTGCTTTTTTATCTTTTTTTTTATCAATTTTAGTTATATTTATTTTATTTAAGTGAAACTAAATAAAAAATGTTTCTTTAGCAAGTAGCAGAAATAAGTTAAAAGTTTTTCGTTAAAAAATAATAATGGCATTAATTCAAAAAGGTTTTAAAAAAATATTAATACCATATAAAAAATTTCCATTTGCTTGTCAAAATTCACACGATAATGCATTTACATTTATATTTAGTCATTTAGCAGAATGCATGAAGAAACATATCATTTGATGCAAAAAGCACGGCTATAATTTCTATTCAAACACATAATTTTTAGTGGTTAGTTCATTTTAGCATTCACTTTGGGTCAAATTCGAATGCCAACCCATCCCACTTGTGACCTGTTTTTGCAAAGGCAGCACAAAAGTCACTACACCCTTCAGTGATTAAATGTATGAACGGTGAATGACATGGAAAACAGATTTCACTGCTTTAGGCTTTATTGCGAAGCATCTGGTCAGGACAATAAAGACGGTGATGAATCCAGTTAGTTTGTGGGTCACTTATGACATTGTTCTACTCTAAAGAGAATGGAAAGGCTTTCAGGTATCAGACGCTGAGGATCATGACAGTGACTTTGACTGAAACCTCAATCACGTTTTAGACAGTCTAAAGATTCATCTCTCTCAGCCTCTCTGCACTTCTTCAGTGGTGTTTTCTCCCGTCTCTGTCTATCAGGTCAGTTGTGTGTCTCTCTCTCTGTCGGTCTGTCAGGAGTAACTCAGCACAGATGTTATAGTCGGTGGGGTTTCTGAGGGTGGAGATTATGCTGTAACACACGACAGTATTTACCGCGGTACCGCTGAAGAACAGACGTGATTACTGAAGCATTGTTCCTCTAATCCACATGAGAGCCACAGTTAATACGCCACCTCTGACCTCACACAATAACACACACTACAATAAACACACACTCACTCACAAAACAAAGACGCATATATACTGTCATCAAGACAAATAGATTTACATTTCCTAGAATCAATAAACCTACCCAGAAACGCATATGCATGCAAACGGACACACTTCAACCTCAACAGAATCACTTAAAAGTCAGGTCTGTATGCAATATAAACATCAAATCTGATTAGTTGTGAATTGCTGGTTATGTTGCGGTGCTATTTTAGTTTTGAGATCACAAGCTGCTTGTGCTTAACCCACTGAAATAAAAATAAATTAATCCCAAATAGTAATATAAAAAAAAAAAAAAAATAAATAAATGGATAAATAAATAAAGTTAGAACTGAAAATATATTTTTTTTATATAAAGCATGTAAATGTTTTAAAAATATAAATAGTATTGTTTTAGTTTTGAGAACAATGTGCTTTGATGTAACAGCCAAAAGTTTTTTGAAAATGTAATAAATAAAAATGTTATTAATCAAATTGAAAAAGCTTTTTGTTTGTCAAAAAAAATACAACTGGCATTCCCACATGATAATGCATGAAGAAACATCACCGAAAAAAGTCATTTGAGTCATGCATTAATAAGACTACATATCTTTTCTGATATGATGCATAATACCATAAACACACACAGACAGCATATATGATGCACATACTGACTCTGAGATGTGCATTTCATTTCATTTCATTAGTAAACCTACCCTTCAACCTTAACAAAATTACTTTAATATCAGTTATGAACACAAATGAACAACAAGAAAACATTATATATTCATAAAACACAACACACACACACACACACCAGAAAACTGCCGTAAGGATTTTAATGTTGCCCAAAGCTAAACACACACTCACACTCGCACACACAGTGTGTTAATCCTGATGATGGGTATGAAATGAGAGGCATTAGAGAATAAGAACAACCACTCAAAGTGATAAAACACAAACATTACACAAAAAACGTGAGAAGATGAAAAACCCTGAAGAAACCAGAAAACACACAACAAAATTCTATTTATAATATGGACACTTCTGCTTCTAGATGCTGATTGGTCAACACAACATTCCAGCAGTGTGAAACACACCAGATATTAACCCTCGTCATCACTACATCTACTACTGCAAGCCAATCCCTGTAACATAAAATATTTAGTAATAGCATCTGTAAGATTTTAAGTTAATATTTCAATAATTTAACAACACATTTTCATGTTCAGTTCCCTGATGTAGGGTTATTATCTTTAACTACAACTTCAACTATTTTTAAAGTTTTGTTAATTGAAGTAAAACTGACAGGAATTAAAATATAAATATTAGATGATAAACAAACTAAATGAAAATTAGAAAAGTTGACTTGGCAACTAACTGAAATAATTTTAAGTTGAAGCACTAAAATTACAAACCAACAACAACAACAAAAAAAACACTACAACTAAAAAAAAATAATAATAAATAAATAATAATAACAATAATAAATTAAACTTAAATAGTGATATTTAAAACTAATAAGAATAACAAAATACAATAAAAATGTAACATTAAAATGAAAACTGAAAATATAAAAGAAAAATCTTATTCAAAGTATTATTAAATACTATAATAGCCTTTAAATATTACTAAAATTACACTTATCTGATGTCAGTTAACTGTCACATGACATGCAAATAACCAAATCTGACATTTCATTTTATTTATTGATTTTTAATTTGTTTGATTTAATTGTTAGCTTTTCCTCAACTCACAAACCCCAGTTTGAGAAACCCTGCATCAGTTTGATTTAGAAAATGTATTTAATGAACATTTTGATTCCTAAAACAGAGCTAATTTAATAATCTACCTGACTTAACCTTTCAACACGTATTCAAATAATCATTAAAGCAGAAGAGCAAAAAAAGACAATAATAATTGCTTCAGAACTAGAATGACTGTTATGAAGCATTTGGTTTTTAAGCATTTAAAATCATCCTAAAGGACAGAAAATCTCCCCAAATTGAAGCTAAATAAATATTTCATTATCAATTTGAGGTAATTTTCCCATCCATTTTTTCTTTTCAGCTATTTAATATAAAGGATTTATTAAATTTCCAGAGCGTGCCACGAACCAGCGTTTTCACACCCACATGGTCTCTTCTCTCTGGGAATATAACGTCTGTGGTTTAATCTGGATGTTTTAGAGAGTTATTTTAAAAGCGCAGAGCAGTGACGCTTTCCATCAAACTCCATTATCAGAGCGAAGCGCCTCCTGCCGGGACTGAATCCAGAGCAAAAACACTCCTGCTGAGAGCCGTCGGACTAATAAACACTGAAAAATGATCCGGCCGTGATGGGGCTGCATTTCTACAGATGTTAGTATGCATCAGTGTACTGCAGTAAACAGACTGGTTAATATGAGTGAGAGCGAAAGAAAAAGAACGATAAAAAGAAGTCAAAGCCTTTGGCTTAGAAGTTTAGGCCAAATTTACAAGAAAAAAAAAAAGAAATTTCATTTTTATGTTTGCATTATTTAAATATAAATGTAAACATTCTAATTTAAAAACAAATATGCAACACACAATGCAACACAATGCAATGTGCTAGATTTGTCTTAAACAATACAATTTCTTACTTAACTCATTAATTTGATCAGACTGACAGAAGTTTGTTAAATTATTAAATTAAAAAACACAAAATAACAATTTATTTCTGATATCATAACTGGATACCACTTGGTGGATTAAATGCAATAAGTACATTTGACAATTTAGTTAGTATACAACTGTTTGAAATGGTACATACTGCATACTAAACTCTGCATTTTTAGAGATGTTAGTACTGTATGCATTGGCATACTGCAATAAAAAGACTAGTTAATATGATAGTTAATATGATTTATATGAGAAAGAAAAAAGTAAGAAAGAAAGAAAGAAAGAAAGAAAGAAAGAAAGAAAGAAAGAAAGAAAGAAAAGAAAGAAAGAAAGAAAGAAAGAAAAAAATCATATTTTAAGCCACATTTTAAAAATAAATATAGAAAATAGCATTTAAATATAATTTAAATGTATTTTTATAATTATATAAAATATAATAAGTTATCTATAAAAATATTTGCACAAAATAAAATCTAAAAATAAATATGTGGTGTGTAATTAAAGCGTTTATAGTGATCATATGCTGTTTGCAGTAAGACTGATCTGTCTCTCTCTTGTTGGTCATTAGTGCAACCACACACACACACACTCATTAAGATTCCTTTAGCAGCTGTTTTGGCATCAATGACTATTAGGCAAATTAATGATGCAATCAGCTGCTACACAGACTTGATGACTGAACACACTGTACAACACACACACACAGTTTGGGAACGGCAGATGCATCTAGCATCACATTTTGGAATGTAGATGCATTGAAAAACATGCCAAAACATTCCAAACACAGCAGAAATATACAAAAGACACTATACTGAGCTTTAGAGTAAATTACTACTGTGCTTCAACAGTCAGTTTTCTCCGTCAGCTCTACTGACTTGACAGCAGAGCAACAAACTGAAGAGAATCTTGCTGAGCAAGTTAGTTTAAGTTAGTTAAACAGCTGATGTGATTATATCAGCTACACACTTTGAAGGAATAGTTCACCCAAAAATATAAGTTTGCTGAAATGTACTCACCCTCAGGCCATTCAAGATATAGACAATTCCATCACTTGCTTGGCAGTGGATCCTCTGCAGTGAATGGGTGACGTTCCAAAGTTGTGTGGATTACTTGTTGATTATTGTAATTTTTTTATCAGCTTTTTGGACTCTCGTTCTGATGGCACCCATTCACTGCATTGGTGAGCAACTGGATCCATTGCTGAGCAAGTGTTGTAATGCTACATTTCTCCAAATCTGTTGAAGAAAAAGCTCATCTGTACATCTTGGAAGGCCTGAGGGTGAGTACAATCTCAGTAAAATTTAATTTAAGTAAGAAAGGGGATGCATACTTTGCCAATGTTGTGTGTGTGTGTGTGTGTGTGTTTACATACAGTACTTGAGTATGAAACTGTCAGAGGAACAGCACTGGCAGTGTGAATGAGCATCAGCTACAGTCTGTGTTTCTGCAGTGCCGCTCGATGACTGCATCCAGGGGCCCCACAGGCAGAGTCATAAATCACATACAGACACAGGCCCTTAATGACCGTCAGGCACTACTGTTACATTCCTCGACAAAACTGTGCTAACAGAACGTGCTGCAGGCGGCCGGAGGACATGTGACCCCATCAAAAACCCTAAAAAAATGACTGCTCCACCTTAAAAACTTCCGCTTGAATCTCAGCCCAAAGCAGCTAGGCGCTTATTTCCTTGTGTTTTGTTTTGTTTTCAGCCCACGTTCAGATGAATGAACTGTCACAGACTCCGGCAATGCTCAGAAAAGAGTGCTAGCGTACTACTCAGAACAGTTCTTTCATATTGTTTTTTGTGGTTTTGAGAACATGCACAGTTCATATTTTAAGCCAAATTCAAAAGAAAAAAAAAAGAAATATTTTGCATTAAAAATAAAGTGTATTCCACTATTTAGTGCATTAGAGTATCAGCAACTAAAATATCAGTTATAATTGGCTCTTTTGATTGAACAGTCAGAAAATGTTACACATAATAGAAGTAAAAATGCAAATAAAAATGCATAATCAATAATAAAATCAGGGGTTAAAGCAAAAAAAAAAAAAACCTGAGCCTGAAGTTATTTCCAGGGGGTGGGTTAGGGCAGGGGGGCAGCACATAGATATCACAATCCCTGTGGCAACTTTAACATTTGAAAGGATACTTAGGCAAAGTTATCGCTTTCCTTATTCAAACTGATTTACTTTATTTACTGATTTACCTTATTCAAACTCGCTACTGGCTGCCCTCGACAGGGGCACTTTATTATACAATAATTACAATAATTATAATTACAATAATAATTCCACCAAGACCAAATACATTAACATTGTCATATTCATCCCCATGCTAAAATCTTCAAGAGTTGTCATGATAGAACTGTTTGCAACATTGATGATAATAATAAGTAATGTTTCTTTAGCATCAATTCAGCACATTAGAATGATTTTTGAAGGATCATTTGAGACTGAAGACTGGAGTAATGATGCTGAAAATTCAGCTTTACATTACAGTAATTTTGAACTGTAATAATATTTCACAATTTTACTGTATTTTTGATCAAATAAACATAGCCTTGGTGAGCAAAAGACACTTTGTTGGTGCTCTTTTTTAAGTTAAAAAGTATAAATGCTTAATACATACAGTAGATGTAAACATCTTACAACCCCAAACATTTGGTGGTATACAACTGTTTGAAATTTTCTTGTTATATACTACATACTGCATATTCTGCAGTATGCAAGTATTCTGAACACAACCAACATGAGCAACGAGCAGTCCATGAGAAAACTGACCAATCAAATGATTGACGCATAGGTCACATGATAAAACATCTCTTTCTTATGGTCTTCATTGTGTTACTTTTTCAGGCAGTTTTTCATATTTTAGTTTTCAGGGGTCTGTGCACCTCATTTGGTGATTCTAATTTCTTGATTTCATAATCAATCACACAAACTTACTGAGAGTAGAGCATTCGGGAGCGGACGATGAACTTGAAGATGTACTCGAGGGCTTTGAGCGTCCTTAGGATGGGTTCACAAGCCTCCCCTCGACTGGACACGTCTAGATACGTCTTCAGCACGGACATCAGCTTCCTACAGCACACAGAACGAGAGAGAGTTTGTGTGTGTGTTCTCTAAATAACCTAAACTACAAAATCTAGACAGAGAAAAGACTGCACACACAAATCAACTAGGACAACTAGCAACAGGCCAAATTATGTCACTATGATGTAACCTGAGTCCTTTAATTCACTCCTGTTTCTGTTGATTTGAGTATTTGAGACTCACACACACAAACATACTGCCATCTAGTGTTGAGAAGCACAATGAAAAGTATTTGACCTACTTGTAAGCCAGGGTGGCACTGAAGTGTTGTTTGATATAGGCCTCCAACACAGTGTTGAAATGCTGAAACTTTCTGTCAGCAATCAGACCGATAATATAGATCTGAAAAAGAGAAATTGTTAATAAAATTGATTCTCAACCAGAAGCATGGTATAAATCCGCGGATGAATTGCAAAATTACCCTGCAATCACAAATTACTGGAAAAGTCATGTAAATTAAGTGCAAGACAAACATTAATTTCTTGAAGCCTTTGGAATTAGGTAATTATATTTTTCCACGCCACAAAAGGTTCTTTAGATTTTTTAAAAGTTCTTCACACTAAAGGTTCTTTAAGGAACCAAAAATGGTTCACCTGGGGCATTTCAGCGAAAACAACCATTTGGAACCTTTATTTTTAAGACTGTAGAAATGTGTGTATGGATGTTGTTGCTTACCAAAGCGTCAAAAACCAAAATATCATAGTCATCAGACCATAAATTTTAAAACATAATCCAAAAAATCCCGCACAAACTACACAAAAACAAACATACACAAACACACACACACACACACACACATACACACACATACACATGTAAACAAAAGTGCATATTGAACTACAGATGCTCATGTGTAATTTCAGTGCAACCCACCTTCACCACCTCCTCTCCGTCAATGAGTTTGAGCTCCTGTAGGTTTTGTTTCAGCATCTCAGGACGAGTTCTCCACTTCAGCAGACCCAATAAACCCACTGAGAGACAGAGAGACAGAGACAGTGCGTCCTCAACTGACTCTTAATTACCATGCATTCATTAATCTGTTAATTCACGTTCAGCAGTGAATATTTCCAGGTGTATGGATGGGGGTTCATTAGGGTTGCATTGTGATGGATGTTTCCGGAAGATTCATTAGCGTGATTAACGGGCTTTCTCAAGAACAGCTGTTACACCACACCTGCGTCTGTGTGTGTGTCCTTAAAGAGGCTTCGAGATAAAAGTCATTTAACAATAGCAAACACACACACATATACATAAACAATTGAAATAATTAGATTTAAACCTACTGTATCTTTACTGTACTGTATATGTTTGATACATACATTTCTAAGGCCTCTAAATGATCATCATGATCAAAACTTTGCTGTTAAACCTGTTGCACACACTCTACTCCATGCTTTCTGTCATCTGATCGATAGTTTAGACTTTTTAGCAAGTAAAACCTATTAGTATAATTGCAGAAATGTCCTCCTTCAGCCCATGCTTCACTTTACTGAATTTTATAAAGTAAACATAAGAATAACTTTGATATTTCAAGATGAACACTTAATGGTCTGGAGCGACTAAGCTTTACTTGATTATCCAGACATGATTTTTTAGATAAATCAGTGAGTATCAAATATGATCATCAGACATTACAATAACATCAAATTTCACATCGCTCAGTCATCATTGTATTCCACTGTATTACATGTTTTGACTATTAAAATAAGCGTTTAAATTTAATCTTACTAAGACATATTATAGGTGATATAGAGTGACAATTGAAAATTATATCATTATATGCAAGTATCTGCATATACTGTTATAAAGAACTCGTTGATATACATTACAATCAGAATTTCATACTTTTTGTTCATATAAATATCAGCATCTGCAGCAAATTGCAGATTTTTCTCAGTTTGGGTCTCTGAATAAAACTGAGTTGCTTTTTCCCCTCCATATTCTCACTATTAGACTATATGAGCCATAAAAGCCTGATTTCTCAAATATGATACTCAACAAAAAACATGCTTTTTTTTTTTACATTGATTTTTCAAGATACTTCATATGTCAGGCTTTAGAGGGTTAATATATTAATATTCAAACTGACTACATTTACTTTCTTAACAACAACACATTGCTGTTCTCATTGTGAGTCTGTGCACGTTATGCTAAAAATTGTTGTAATGCATTCTGAGTATGGGTCACCATACGTACTTGACTGTATGTCACGTCACTCACTCACTTATCTTTCATCAGAATGTAATAACCTGCTTTCCTTCTGAAATGACTTTCCTTTTCAACTGATGTCATCAAGACCTCTTATTTTTCAAGCTCCTGTCACGAAGAAACAATTTTCACCACCTGATGTATAAAATGTCGGCCTACATGTGGTTCCTCTCTGAATACCCTTTCTCACTTGGAAATTCATCGCATTACAGAAGTGAAATGGACTGTGAATGTTGTTTCTTTTGACTATAAAAGCAACAAGACTCTTTATTCCCGTTCCCCCGGCACACACACCATTCTGCGTGAGTTTGGTGGAGCAGACGAGTGTTGCGATGGTCAGTGTGTCTCTGGAGCTGACGGACAGGCCGCCCACACTGCTGGAGCTGCGCATCAGCGTCGCCGCCTTGTGGCTGTCAGAGTGACTGCGCTCGGACGGCAGGGACAGATACGAGCTGACTTCCTCCATGCGCTTACTGTCACCCTGCAGAAAGAAGGAAAACACATGCAGTCCATATCTGTTTGAGAATGTGTGGATTTACCGATTAGTTTACCTGTCGTCCACCATATTATCAGACGAAGGTTTACTTACTGTACATGTACTGTTAAGTCTACACTGATTTGATTTTTGTCTCATTTTCTGATACAAATATCTAAATATTCTTACATCAAAATTAAATTACTTGAGAAACAAAATGACTTAAAATATTAAGTCTTGTTTGATTAAAAAAAAATCAAAAATATGCATGAAACAAGAAAAAATATGTCAATGTGGCACAAAAGACTTAAACTGGTTTAAAGAATTAAAAAGGGAAAAAAAATATGTTTTCTACCCCACTGACAGACATTGTTTATTTTTTTAAGAATAAACACTTCAGGTAGTTTGTAACTTAATTCTGACAGAATTTTTGGTAATACATTTTGCTGTTGCACTAAAATTAAATCTATTCCCTAAAAAAACAACAATAACAACAATAATAACAACAACAACAGCTCAAAATTCATATCTCCTCTCCAGAAAAAAATAATAATAACAACAACAGTATAAAATTCCAAAACTAAAAAAATAGAAAAAAAAAAAACAAATGAAACCTTAAAAAAATGATTTCTAGCTACATTAAACACTTGGGCAAATTATATTAAAATTTATAGCGCTACAAAACAGACAATGAGCTTAAAAATTTCATTTTTCATTTTTATTGAAAAATCAGGGTTCCCATGCAAGGTCTTAGAAGACTAACAAGTCATGCAAAATCATAAAGAGTGTAAAACCTGTACCTGTACCTTTAAGATTTCAATGTGTAAATGACTTATGATTGTATGACAGTTGTAAATGCTAAATGAGGCTTCTCTGTCTTTCATTCTAACTCACAGACATTAAATTTATTAATCTCCTTACTGCATCTTTTTAACTTAAAAAAAAAAAACGTAAAAATATTACTAAATCAATTTCCACCCATTTTTGGCTTAATTGTGTATGTACAGTATGTGTTTCTGACCTTAAAGACGGTGAGCTCATGTATGCCATCTCTCAGAACGGTCCCGTCTTCCTTCATTAGACGCACAAACGCCATCGCAAAGTTCCTTTCACTCTTGTCCTTCGCTGCATAACACAAATTACACATTTGTTCATATCTAAATGAATTTCCAGAACCATTCAGTTGGTAGTATGACAGATTGGATATTCAGAATCTAAATTAGAGTCCTGTGGCTTTTAATGCATGGTATAATTCAACAGCTAACCTAAAATAAAAACACTGATGATGACTCAAACCTCATTTCTAGAATTTCTACAAATGTGTTGTTTTTCAATCGGCGAACTCTGGATCCAATTTTTTTTTTTTTTTTTTTTTTTTTGATATTGGGCCAGAATCCTAGTTTGCATGCATCTACTTTAGTATGCACTGCAAAACTGCTGACCATAAAGTATATACTTTTGAATATGTGGCAAGACAGTTCAGAGGTATTGGGACATGCTAACCAGTTTATGCCATTTTAAAATTATGACTTGATGTCACATTATTTTCACTGGTGTCTTCTCATATTTTAAAAAACTGTACTTCATGATTGCAGGACACACTAAAGCTGCTAAACTTACACTCCTGTGAGGATCGATGACGGAACATGAAGCGCAGATGGATTCTGGGCATCTCCTCAAGAGGGATCGCCACCTACAGGCCGGAGAAAAACATTACTACATACAGACTGAAAACCGGGCTGAATGCAAGAGGATTTATGCTTGAGAAATTAACTTTGAACTTGGCATCAAATTGATCTGCTTTCAAAATGCATGTTTGTGGTCTAATTGCTCCCCTCCAAATCACCTGACTCCATAAATGTATAATAGATGGATAAAAAACATGTAATATGTTGGAAGAAAATATTTCAGTTTGGTCCATTGCACCAGCTCTTAAAGAGTTTGCCCGAAAACTGACACAACACAGAGTGAAGATGAATCTGGTGAGTTAATGATTCAATGAATGATTCAGTTATTCATAAAGACAATGGTCACTTGCCTTTGTTCATTAATTAACACTTGCTGCCACCTACTAGCACTTTTCATATATATATATATATATATATATATATATATATATATATATATATATATATATATATATATACATATAAATGCTTTTGTACCAGACCTGCAATGCAAAGATGGCTGATTGGTATTAAGCTCAATGTCTCACTCACTTCTTACCTTAAAAGTTTCCATCCAGCGAGGTTGTTTGATCTGGTAGTAAATGACAGATCTATATTCGTTTACAGGCCGATCTCCAGCTCCCAGACAGATTGAGTTCTGCACAATAATACAAGACAGCTGTCAATCAACACAGAAAACCCCTCTACAATCAGAACAGGCTGACCTTTGACCTCACGGTCAGTGGTCACACTCACCGGCACGACCTTCCCCTCCTCGTCACACACCAGCATAATGACCTCCACGTTCTTCTGTGTGGTTTTGTTGTACTTGTCAAAGTCTCCGGAGTGCAGCGTGAGGTAGATGTCGTTACGGATGTCACCCGGCATGATGATCTCAGGAAAACCCAGTTTTCGCGCAACCACGGTGCTCCGGTCCACCAGGTGGGGATATTCTTTTCGGATCTGGACGATGTCGCCCACTAGAGCTTTCATGGTGACCCACAGACCTGACATGGTGTTTAATGTTTTATATTAGTTTCACTATCATGATCATGACAGAAACATATGAAATCTTTCTATAGTAAAACTGCTACAGTGATTTCGAAATATTCTTTAGAGAAAGCGTATGATTTATACCAGGTGCTTATGGTGGATGAATGAGGTAAAATAACATCAATTAAGGTTTAACTGTTTTTGTTCATCCTTTTCCCCTCGTCTCATTCTCTAATGTCTGTTTTAATGACAGTCGTAAAGCTCATCCGCTCTCATCACTCAATCTATTGTGTCTCTGTGTGTGAGTGTGGGCAGACGGGATTATAGGTCCAGTGAGTATTAAAGCATTAGCGGAGGGAGTGGTGATGCTGTGCTGTCATTTGTGCACAGATAACAGCACTGAGACATACCTTGACCTCCGCTGTCACCTCGCGACGTCGTCACTTTGTTAAGGAGGGTGTGAAGAAAGTCATTCTCAGCTATTACCCTACAAACACACACACGAAAACATAGTATAAAATAATTACTTTCAATAATAACATGAACAAATATTATACACTTATTTAATGGTTACATATTAAATAAAGATTTTTTCTATTTACATTTTTTACACACACACACACACACACACACACACACACACACACACACACACACACATATATATATATATATATATATATATATACACACACACACAGTGCTCATAAGTTTACATACCCCTTGCAGAATGTATAAAAAGTTAATAATTGAAACAAAATAAGAGAGATCATGAAAACTGCAACTGCCTGCTGTTCTTCAGAAAAATCCTCCAGCTCCTGCACATTTCTTGATTTGCAATGCATTAAGAGACGTGGGTGTAAACTTTTTAAATAAGATGATCAGGGTAAATTGTACTTATTTTGTTTTCTGGGAAACATGTAAGTATTTATGTAGCTTCTGAAGTCCAGTACTAAATGAAAAAATATGATCGTTAAATAAAATGAGAAGAATTTACACATCATCATCCTGTTCAAAAGTTTACATCCCCTGGCTTTAAATGCATTGTGTTGCCTTCTTGAGCATCAGTAAATGTTTTCGCCTTTTGTAATAGTTATGTATGAGTGTGTCAGTTGTCCTCAGTGTAAAAATATGTATCTCAAAATCATACAGTCACTTTTGGAAAGGGTTCAAATATGCAGAAGATGCTGGAAAACCAAAGAATGTGCAGGAGCTGGAGGATTTTTCTGAAGAACAGCAGGCAGTTGAACTGCTCAGGACAAGGGACTCTTGAACATGGTGGCCAAAATTATTAGAACACTATTTTCACCAGCTAAAAAATGGTTTAAAGTCAATTATTTCTATCTTTTGCTGTTGTGTGTCAGTAGGAAATATCAGTTTACATTTCTAAACATTCTCTCTTCCTCTCCCTCTCTCCCTCTCTCCCTCCCTCTCTCTCTCACTATATATATATATATATATATATATTTTAACTATTTCTTTAAGATACATGGATGAACAAAACACAAGGAGAGGAAAGACTTACGGATGAAATGGAATGAAATATTGCTTCTCTTCGTCACATTCTGTCTTTCCTTTGATGATGTCGCTGATGTCCATCACTGCCAATAGGCACAGATATATCAGCTGTGTACCTGTATTCTACATGCAGATCAAATGAGAACATTCACCCTGATATTTACCAGCAACACCAAACGGCCTCCGCAGACCCATCGTGCATTTCTTATGATTAGTATCTTTCAGATCCATACGGCCCACACGCACAATCTGACAGATCAGATAGATCTTCTCTCTGCCAAGGTCTTTATTCCCTAGATCCTTTAGAGAGAAAAAAAGTGAGAAAGAGAGAAAGAGAGAGAGAGAGAGAGAAAGAGTCTTTCAATCCTTAGGACATCAAACAATCTCTTATCACCACAAAAAGTCATTAAATCTCATGCTTTGATAAATCATGATTATGAGATAGTAGTCAAATTACAGTACGAAAATAAGACAAAATAACAATTATTAGATAAAATTTCATAGATATGACAAAGTCATATTTACAACATAAAAATTCATAACTGAGAAAAAAAAGTCTCAAAATTATGAGATAAAAAGTCATGATAAAACGTCTAATAGATGACAGGACAAAATCAGTTATGAGATATAAAAATCATAATTATGAGAAAAGTAGAAATTGTGATAATAAAAGGTCAATTATAAAAAAGTCAAGCTATGTCTAATTTATAACAGTATATCACAGTTATAAAAAAAAAAAGTTATTATGAGACAAAACGTCTCTAACTCCTCTCCCACCATTCACAATTACACACCATTTAGAAGACAACGCTCCACCACCAATCACGAGTTTTTATGGCTCTCCGTGTTTTCACTGTTATACACTCGGGGGTGCTATTACACATCTTATGAATGACTACAAAACCTCCCGAACAAAAAACACACTTGAACAGGACGGAAAAACAATATCTTATGTAAACAGATGCATATGATAAATAATGTGATCATCAGCAATAGATAGCATATAAATGAAAACTACATAATGTTATGAAGTAAAATGATGATCCAGGAAGTGGTATATGGCTGAGCAAGCTTTGGAGGTGTTGATGGAAGCAAATTACTGGATTTATGCTTTCATAATTGTACTGAATATTATCCAGATGTAGTTTTTAAAAATAAAATGTGATTTTCTCACCATTTTGCTCAAAATAATAAATTTTTATGAAACCTACCTATATTCAAGTGTATATTCAAAAGAATGCTTTAAGCTAGAATAAAACAGATTTTTTTGTTTAAAAGTAGAGGCTTTGATCTTTATTTTGGCGTATTGCATATTCAAATATTCATACAGCAAAATATACTGTAGGCCATCAAATTTTAGTGAAAAATAATAAAAATCGCTGGCGGTAACCAGCAACCTTTTTCATAAATGCTGGCAGGGAAAGAATTAATTGTATAACTATAATTTATCACAAAACAGTCAAACTTATGACAGTCATAATTATGAGAGAAAAAGTCAAAATTGAAATTAAAGTTATGATTATGAAATAAAGTCTAATTTATGATATAAGTCATAATTATAAGAATTGTTAACAAAAAATATGTAATTATGAGATTACAAAATTACAATATGACAACAAATAAAAGTACAACAATGTCATAATTATGAGAGATTATGATAACGTTAAATTTCTGACATAAAAGGTCATAATTATGAATTTAAAAATCATAATTACGAGAAAAAGTTGAAATGATTATATTTTAAAAGTATTTCAATCATGACAACTCTCGAAAGATTTTAGCATGGTGATGGGTATGACAATGTTAATGTATTTGGTCTTGGTGGAATAGATCTGCTACGCTGCTGCTGAATTGCTGCTCCTGTTGGTTATTGCTGTAGGAACTTGCTGCTGCCAGTGCATATGTACTGCTGCTGCTCCAGAGAGCCGTGAGACTGTGTGTTTGCTATTTATGTGAGCCTGGGCCGGCTTACCCGAATGGCTTAACGCTAGTGAACTATGCTGTGTGTACCTGATCAGCTGACCAGATAACTAGTGACCTGAGTTACATGTGCTTCTGGGCTAATGAATCCCAGATAAATTAACTAGTGGCTTAGCAATGTAAACCTGGGTGCTGTACCCTTAGGTTTATTTAACTAATGACCTAAATAACTATGTGTGCCTGAGCCAGTAGCTCACACTTACCAACTGTAGGTAGAAACGCGCATGTGTGTCATTAACAAACAGGAATCACACTGAAGGCTGATAGATGACTCAACATTGCATTGCAACACTGAGTTTGCTACACATGCTATAAAATTTGCTAACACTGCAATCTGAATAGCTATGCATACTGCTGCACAAAAGTACCTAGAATTGCTACTGCCTCTTTATTAAATAAACAAACAAAACTAATTAATGCTTACTAATTAAGTTCTATAAACCCTGTTGAATTGAATAGCAAAGTAATAAAATGCCTAATTCATCTAAAAAGTTCACTACCAAGCGTTATCTTATCACTGAAATTTCATGCAACTAAGTACTTTCTGCTGCTGTTGCTGTATGAGCAACAATAATAATTGGATTGCCATGCAGACTGCTGCTAATATTTCAAACATTGCGTCTGAATTTTGCTTTTCGTGCTGCTGCTATTAAGATTCACTTTCACAGCTTTTCAATCTCACAGATATGATTCACCTATTTTTTTCCTTATGTAGCAGAAACTGGCTTCCAAAGTTGCTACCCAAGACAGACTCCCAAGTGAAATATGTAAGTGACTTACTGTAAAGACCACTTTCAGACTGTTGAGCATCTCAATGTCCTTTGGCAAACCTTTATCTCCCCATCGGACCAAATAATTCTCACTGCAGAGAGACAGAGATACAGTGTGTGTAATAATGACAAACTCCTCTAGACTGATCATTAAAGAGTGTGTCAGTGAGACGCACCTGATGTTGGTCTGCTTGATGGGGTCGTACAGAGACATGAAGAGCTCAGAATCCTCGCCGATACGACACACAAAGTTACGCACAAAGACATACAAGCTGTGTGTGGGAGAAGACTGGATCCGTGCGGATACGCCAGAATGATCCAGCTGAACGTTGGACTACACAGAGCAGAGCAGAAGAGACAGGAGCTGATGTTAAACAGAGTTTAAATTGACCGAAATAAACCTGACTGGTATTAACGTGAAAAACTCACAACCACCGTACTAGAGTCTTATTTAGCACTTGCTGGGTTGCTAATGTGTTGCTAAGGCATTGCTTAGAGGTTAAGAGGGAATCAGGGTGGTTCCTATGGCATTATTATGCAGTTGCTAGGCTATTCTGAGTGTTTGCTGTGGTACATTATGGTCGTACATATTAATAGGTGCCAAAGTGTTGCCAAGTGGTTTCTAGGGTGACTGGGTGGTTGCTCTGGTATTTTATGCAGTTGCTAGGGAGTCTGGGTGATTGCTAGGGTGTTCTGGATGGTAACCAAGGTGTTGTCAAGTAGTTTCTAATGTGTCTGGGTGGCTGCTGTGATAAATTATGCAGGTAGTAGGTGCCAAAGTGTTGCCAAGTGGTCTATAAGGTGTCTGGGTGGTTGCTGTGGTATAATATGCAGTTGCTAGGGTGTCTGGGTGATTGGTAGGGTATTCCGGATGGCTGTCAAGGTGTTGCCAAGTGGTTTCTAGGATGTCTAGGTGGTTGCTGGGGAGTGTGGGTAATTGTTAAGGTGCCCTGGATGGTTGCCAAGGTGTTGCCAAGTGTTTTTTAAAGGTGTCTGGATTGTTGCTGTGGTATATTATGCAGTTACTAGGGAGTCTGGGTGATTGCTAGGGTGTTCTGGGGGTTGTCAAGATGTTGCCAAGTGGTTTCTAAGGTGTCTGGGTGGTTGCTGTGGTATATTATGCAGTTGCTAGGGAGTCTGGGTGATTGCTAGGGTGTTCTGGATGGTTACCAAACCAAGTGGTTTCTAGGATGTCTAGGTGGTTGCTGGGGAGTGTGGGTGATTGTTAAGGTGTTCTGGAGGGTTGTCAAGGTGTTGTCAAGTGGTTTCTAAGGTGTTGCTGTGGTATAATATGCAGTTGCTAAGGAGTCTGGGTGATTGCTAGGGTGTTCTGGAGGGTTGTCAAGGTGTTGTCAAGTGGTTTCTAAGGTGTTGCTGTGGTATAATATGCAGTTGCTAAGGAGTCTGGGTGATTGCTAGGGTGTTCTGGATGGTTGCCAAGATGTTGCCAAGTGTTTCTAGGATGTCTAGGTGGTTGCTGGGGAGTGTGGGTGATTGTTAAGGTGTTCTGGATGGTTGTCAATTTGTTGCCAAGTGGTTTCTAAGGTGTCTGGGTGGTTGCGGAGTTATAATATGCAGTTGCTAGGGAGTCTGGGTGATTGCTAGGGTGTTCTGGATGGTTGCCAAGGTGTTGCCAAGTGGTTTCTATGATGTCTAGGTTGTTGCTGGGGAGTGTGGGTAATTGCTAGGGTGTTCAGGATGGTTGTCAAGATGTTGTCAAGTGGTTTCTAAGGTGTCTGGGTGGTTGCTGTGGTATAATACGCAGTTGCTAGGAAGTCTGTGTGATTTCTAGGGTGTTCTGGATGGTTACCAACGTGTTGCCAAGTGGTTTCTAGGATGTCTAGGTGGTTGCTGGGGAGTGTGGGTGATTGTTAAGGTGTTCTGGATGGTTGTCAATTTGTTGCCAAGTGGTTTCTAAGGTGTCTGGGTGGTTGCGGAGGTATAATATGCAGTTGCTAAGGAGTCTGGGTGATTGCTAGGGTGTTCTGGATGGTTGCCAAGATGTTGCCAAGTGGTTTCTATGATGTCTAGGTTGTTGCTGGGCAGTGTAGGTAATTGTTAAGGTGTTCTGAGTGGTTGCCAAGGTGTTACCAAGTGGTTTCTAAAGTGTCTGGGTGGATGCTGTGGTATATTATGCAGTTACTAGGGAGTCTGGGTGATGGCTAGCATTTTCTTGAGGGTTGCCAAGGTGTAGCCAAGTGGTTTCTAGGGTTTCTGGGTGGTTGCTAGGGAATAAATATGTGGTAGCTTGGGTGTCATTGTAGTCACTAGGATGATCTGGCTTATGCAGCTGTTGGGTGTCTGGGCAGTTGTGGATGTGTTGCTATGTGGTTGCCAGGGGTTTGTGGTTTGTGAGGTCACTAGGGTATAAAGGTACTTGTGAAGGTGTTACGAAGTGGTTTCTAGGGCATGTTATGAAGTTGGTAGGGAGTCTGGGTGGTTGCTAAGCCATAATTATGTGATTTCAAAAGTGTCTGGATGATCGCTAGGGTGTTCTGCATGGTTGCTAAGACATTATTATGCAATTGGTAGGGTTTCTGGGTGGTTGTGAAAGCATTGCAGCGTGATTGCTAGGATGTCTGGGTGGTTGCTAGAACATTATTATATGATTGCTGCTACGGTTTCTAGGTGGTTGTTAGGGAATAATAATGCAGTTTCTAGTGTCCTGGTTGTCACTAGGATGTTTTGGATGGTTGCCAAGACACTATTATCCAATGTTATGTGTCTAGTTAATCATGAAGGTGTTGCTAAGTGGTTGCTAGGCATATTGTGGAGTTGGTAGGGTGTCTTGGTGGTTACAAATTAATTGTTAGGTGGTTTCTAGGATGTCTGTGTAGTTGCTAGGGAATTATTATGCAGTTGCTAGGGTGTTTGGGTGGTTGTGAAGGTATTGCTGAGTGGTTGCTAGGGTGTCTGGGTGGTTGCTATGGCATTATTGGGCAGTTTTGATGAGGGTTCTGGCTAATGAATTATTTAAATGAAGTTCAGTTTAGTTTGATCCACCTCAGGTAAGGCCATTAAGTTACTGCAGTGGGGTTACAGGAGGATATTCAGTGTGAATTCACAGCAGAACCAGACTGAAGGAAGGTGAAGCTGTGGGAGTTCATTGATTTCATTTGTTCAGTCATCCTGAACATCTAAAAGTGTCTCATTAAAACTACAAAATCGCTCTCTGATTCCTGAAAATGAGAGAAGTTCCTTGTGGTTTCATCTGCAAACCTTTAAATGAAAGTGAAATGAAAACCTGTTCTTCTTTAATGCGCTCTGTGATCTTGGCCGTAGCGTCCTCGTGTGCTCGGAAGAGGCTGATAACACTCGCTCGCTCAGGGTCCAAGATATTCCCATCGGCATCCCGCACCACCACATCCAGCTCCAGGATCCTGGAGGCAGAATAACGGTTAATTTAACTGCAGTTTGAGTGTTTGTACTCGCACACACACATGATTCACATGAGAATTCAGTGCACACACACAGATCCTTGAAACGATCTGACAGATGTGCTCTTGCACGGAGCTCTACTGAAGAAGCGTGAGTCCCATGATGCACCTCAGGCGTGACTTCCTGCATTTCATTAAGACTCATTCTTGCACATCACAGAAAGCAACATCCCAGCAAAAGCCCACAGCTAACAGATTCACACATGTTTTTTGCTGTTTTCACATGATCAAGAAGTAATCTGTCAGTATAATGAATTACTACATATTATTCTGTTATTTTAGCATAGTTTTTTGTTGAATATTTAATTGGCTTTATTTTTTTATTGTATATATATATATATATATATATATATATATATATATATATATATATATATATATACATACATATATACATATACACACACACACACACACACACACACACACACACACACACACAAATATATATATATATATATATATATATATATATATATATATATATATATATATTCCTTATATATTTTTATTCCAGTCTTAGTTTAACTATAGTTTGGATTTATTTTCAGTGAGTAATTTTAGTGCTTTATTTTAAATGCATTTCAGTTTTTCATCTATATTTCACTTAGTTGTATGCTCTTCATCTGTATATTATTTCTGTATATTATTTGTATAAACAAAATGTTTTAGTGTTTAGTTAACAATCATAACCCTGAAATATTATATTCAAAATATTCAAACATTTGTATTTGTATCAAATGCTTGTATAATGTCACTATGCTTGTGTGATCACACTTAAAGTCATTTCTGCTGTAAATTAGGTTGTTATGGTGTCAAAAATGTTAGATAATTTTAGAAATTTCACAATGCTTGATTAATTAATTATTAATTTGATATCACAGCAAAAATTAATGCTAGCCTATCTAAAGTTCTCAAGCTAATTTAATTCAGATAAACAGTCAGTAATAAAAGAAGAAAAAATAAATTAATTACAAAAAACAGCACAAGAAAATACAACTACTGTACAATAAAAAAATATATATCAAAAGTGCTTTAAGTTAGGGAGGTCTATCTTTTAAAAAATAAAAAGTCAATATACTAACACACATTTTCTTTCCCAGCTGTTTGCACTGAGGACACCAATATTGGATTTATAACATTATCTTGAGAAAACAATGATTAACTTGTAGTCATGTGAAAACAGAGCAAGAAACGCCATCCATGGGAATCCATGACAAGTGGTTTGGGAGTTTTTTTCCCTCATATTAATTCATTAACATTCAGGTGGCAGAAAGGCATTTTTATCCCCTTCAGGTTTGTTAATTAATTCCTTAATGATAATGAACAAATGCCAATTAACTAATCCATTAACAACAGCCTAGAGCAAATTACTGAAGCTCTGAAGAGGAATTACACCAGCCGAGTGGATCATATTATTCTATGCTTTATCAGTTGTGTGTTTGTACAATGGTACAATGATGGTATCAGATGATAATACCATAGTATGACTGTATGATTACATTCAAATATTATGATATAGGATATGAATGTATGCATGGTTCATATTACCATGGTCAAAAATGCACACAGACAGGTACACAAGTGGAATCGACACATGAAATACGTACTTATTTCCATAGTCGATCTTTGAGGTGACTTTCTGTTTGAGCTCCTTAAACTCGTCACTCGGCAGTGTCCCGGACAGGAGCTGTGAACGCCACTCCATCAGATCCCACATGAGCCGCTGCACCTGACTGAAACGCTCCTTCTTACTGGACTGATGGAAACAAAGACAATCACTGATTGGTCAGAAGTTCAGGTTGTGCAAATTTAATGGACTTATAATTTTGCATGTTTGACTTAATCGACACATCCAGCGTTATGTGATATCATCACATGACTTCATACCACAGTTTGTATAATTCTACATGACGTCCAGGTATCATGTATGAAATAAATACATTATATTTGAATTATTTAATTTAATTTAATTTGTAATTTAATTTTGTTTAAAAATGTTTTAACATTTGTCGGTAATCAGATGAAAAGTCATTCACAGCCCATTTACTTTAATTTATTTGGATGTATTACGTTTTTTTTTTTTTTTTTTTTTTTTTTGAGGTCAGCTAAAGAGGAAATATATTTCTTTTTTGCAACAAATTATATAGAAACTTATTTGGTGACAGATATTACAGAACATAAAGTAATACTAAACAGTAAAAAAAAAAAAAAAAAAAAAAGATATATTATATAAGCAGGGTGAGATTTGTTGAAAATACAGAAGGGGGGAAGAAGGAAGGTAAGGGTAAGGCTGTAGCCTAAGTAACATATTATGAGTATAATCTGTTAACAACACACATCATAAACCCGTCTTTTTAGGCAAGTACCATATAATGGGTGTCAGGACATGAAATGTTTTTAATATGACGGGAACTGTATTTAATGTGATCACAATATATTAAAAACATTGTAAGTTAGGCATATTAATTGTAATGATTTAATTTCCACGGTTATTCAACCAACGAATAAATTATTTTGTGAATCAGTCTGAATAAACAATATAATGGCATTAATGGGAAGAATAATTTAAAAAAGTAAGTCAATAACTCACACACTTAGATATAACTGATCCCTGGAAGTTTTTAGTGAGTAATGAGCTCGCTGAAATTCAAAGTAAATCTCCTTGTCTGTGACCAATATTAACTGAGCTTTGATGACTGATGACCCGAAAAATTAATTAAAAGTTAACTATTAAAAAGAATAGCTGAACATAAGTTCACAAATAAAATATACAGCTTAAAGTGTTACTGCCTTAGTGATGAGATTCATACTTTGCTTTAATAAATTGAACATTGATTACATTATTAATGTAAAAATATAAAGTAGAATTGTTTTTTAATTTTTTATTTTTTTTTCTGATAGTGTATTAATAATGTTTATTTAACCAAGAAAATGTGACTGGGGCATGAATTGTGACTGGGACATGAATTAACATTTGATTTAAATTTATGTGCAGCATAAATATATGCTAATTGCTGAGTTATTATTATTGGTATTGTTACACTTAATTTATATTTTTAGAACAGCAGGAAGTTTTCTAAAAATAGACAAGGAAGTAAACTTTGTTACTTCTGATTTCATTTTGACTTTAAAAGTCAATGCTGTTGTCACTTCATATCACACTGAGAATGGAAGGTCACTTTGTGGGACATAGTATGCCGCGTACTGTAATGTGCTTCAAATGTGCTTTACACTGCACATTATGTCAGGTCACACAATACAGAAAACTCCCATACTGAGTACAGTATGCATACTACAAATATAATATCACCACACTCTTAACAATAAAGGATCCAAAAGGAGGTTTTATCCATTTGTTGGTTCCCCAAAGAACCTTTCAGTGAGCAGCTCATAAAAGAACCATTTACTTCTCAGTGTAAAGAACCTTATGTGGAAAGGCACGATTCTATAGATGTTAAAGGTTTTTCACGGAACCACTGATATCCATAAAGAACCTTTATTTTTAAGTGTAGTACAGTATCCCACCCACATCTAAGCGTCTCACCACATAGAGCTGTTTCCAGATGCTGCCCCATTCTCTCAGTGTGGTGGTCACCTCCTTCACCAGCGGCATCTCCGCAGATGTTATGATCTCCTCATCTCTACAGGAGCAGACAGACAGAGGGTCAGAGGATGGACGGATGGATGGACGGACAGATGAACAGAAGGACATACTCACCCTCTCTTTTCGATGGTGACTTCCTTTAACACTATAAAGCTTGCAGGAAATGCTCCTAAAAATGGAACAAAGTAAATTAGCAAACACGAGGAACTCCAGGTCAGATATTCAGGAATAAACACCCGTTTACTTACCTTTCTCTCTTTGTTCTTGATCACATAACCTTTATACCATCCTGAAACAATAACACACTGGTTTAGACTATGAGAATATTTCTGTTGCTCAAACAATATGTAAAATTATTTTTTTAGTGTTTTTTTTCTTGTTTTACAGTACAAATATAAAAAACAAGATACATTCACTTACAAATTAATTTAAGATATCAAGTCTTGTTTTCTGAAGAAAGTGATTAAAATTCTGTGAGTTTATGCTTAAAACAAGAAGAAATAACTGTCAGTGGGGTCAGAAACAATCTTGTTTTCCCTTTGAATTAAGACCCCACTGGCAGATACTTTTCTTGTTTCAAGCATAAATTAATTCTCTGAAGACTTCATGGTTGCAAAATATAACCTAAATATAACCAGCAGGGAACGTTCTGTTTAACTTATTTTTTAGGCTATTTAAAAATAACCTCCCTGCAACTTTCTTGGAACGTTATTTTATGGTTGCAAAGTAAAACCTAAAAGGAACGTTCCTAAGGGCCTAAGTAATCTGATCGGATTTCTGCTATTGAATTCGATCAAATCTTGAAAATGGGTTTTTCAAAACAAAAACAGAATTCTGGCATCAGATTAGATCCCAAATCCAATCTTTGTTTTGATCTGGATCAAATCATCTAAATTTTTAGTAAGATTGGGATACTTTTGTTTAAAAAAATCAGGATTATACTCCTCCCGGCAGAAGGGTGGATTATATTAAATTAAAAGTGTTTTTTAAATCACTGTCTGTAAACTACATTGGCACAATCATTCTGATAAACCAGTTAATAGTCATTTGTGAGCAAATGCAAAGTGTCTTGCGTGAATGCAATGCAAAACTTCTCTGAGAGAATGCAAAAACATTGAGGAAAATAATAAAATAAAATAAAATAAAATAAAATAAAATAAAATAAAACTTTATTGTAGCTTGTTAATCACTAAAATAGGAAATACATGAGAACATATGAAAATGAAGACAAAAAAACTAAGACTCATCTTTTATCTAAACCATCTAAAAAAATCACTTTCTTCTAGCTCTATGTAGTTGAGTTTCACAGTCAAAAAAAAAAAATCTGTCAAAGGTGGTTAATAGCAATAAATAAATAGCAATAAATACTACTTACACTAAATACAAAAAAAATGTTAGATACTATTTATACTTAGTTATTTGTTATTTAGTATTTATTTGTTATTTAGCAGTTATTTGCAAGTAGTCATGACAAAAAAGTTAATTGTAAATGGATCAAACTGACCCCAACACAATAAATAAGATGGGAATTACTAAAGTTCTCACATATCTTTTATTTTTTTTTTATTTAATTTTTTTTTAATTTTTTTTTTTTTTAGTCTCTGACAAGGTATAATACAGTTTTTCAGTTTTTACATGAATATTTAGTGTTTTTCATGGTGTCGATTTTCTGCTAAATTGCAGCGAAACCAACGTGGCTCAATTTCACCCCAAAAACAGAAGCTGTAGCCAGTTTTTGAACAGGAGGGGGGGGGGGTTAAAATGTTTAGATATTTGCACTGGAAAACAAGACCAGAATACTGAGTAAGAAATGTATTTATTTATTTATTTTTTCAGTGTGGAACATGCATGGCGCAAGCAACACCAAGGTCACAGTTTTGATTCCCGGGGACCGCACTGAACTGATCGAGTGTATGCTGTGAATGCAACATACATTGCTGTATATAAAAGCATTTACCTCATGCATAAGTGCAAAAGTAAGTGCAATATCACAGAATCCCTCACCTTCACATGACTCCTGTATGTGCACAGTGTCCCCGATAACCAGGGACAACTGCTTCTCCGATTTGGCGACGAAATTCCACTTAACTCATAGAAAAGAGAGAAAATATCAATTGCATGAAATTCAACCAATGCATTTAAAAATCCATAAAGAGATTTTCCCAAGACACAGTTTGGATTAAATTTTAAGTGATATTTGGCAAAAGAGCAGAATGAGATAATTTAATGCTTCCAAGAAGACATCAAACAATCTCTATCATCAACTACTTGAAAAGAGTCCTGTGATTCATGTCTAGAGCACAAACGCTGCAGGACGATGCACATGCTGGACTTTAATACTTTACCCAACATCAATGACTCTGAAAGATAAACTGCATATTGCAACATAAACTGCAACATCATATTATATACACGCGCGCAGACAGTTCTGCAAGTACGAGTTTGTTGGCCTACTTCCTCTCAGAGCAGCTTCCTGTGCAACACCGCACACAAGAGATACACACCGCCATCAGCATGTTTACAACTGAAATAATTCAAAAACAGTATACATGCATTTACATGATCAGACAGCTTTTATTTTATGTTCACAATAAGTTTTAGCAAGTGCATACATTTCTTTCAACAAACATGCTGTGAGCTACAAACTTGCTGACTACGCTGCCTACAATCAGAAGTCAAACCACTTTTGCATTCATTTCAAAACTGAATATACAAAAATAACCCTAATTCTGTGAATACTACATTCCCAAATAACTGTAAATAAGGTTACTCTAATCAGTTTCACCATTTCAAGATCATACTGCTCTTCCTGGACACTTTGCATATGAGCATATGTTGCTTTGTAACGAAAATAAAACAAGTTTGTTACTTGTTTAAGTAACAGAGATGTTTATTATGGTTTTAGTTTATTTTCATTTTTATTTGTTTTAGTTCTGTTGTTGTTGTTTTGTTTTTGTACACAAACTAAAAGAAAATGAGAAATGTTGCTAACTGAAATAACATAAGCTTAAGACTTTAATGTTTTATTTCAGTTAATGTTTCATTTGATTAGAAATATTGAGTTCATAATGTGATCTCTGATTTTTGCTTGCAAACTTTGGTATCCTGAGCAAATATAAGCTCATTTAGAGCTCTAGAGGAGATTCCTGCTCTCTTTTCTCAGGAGAAACATCTGACTTCTCACTACCGTCTAAACGAAACAATCAAGATGATAAAGATATATAAAATTAATAAATTCAGTGCTGCTCTTGTGTTATTAAATGATGCCAAACCTTAAAGCACCTTCATTCAGCAAACAGGCTAAAGAAGCGAATCCTCTGCGCTGTAAAAAGTGAAAATGTGCAGAAGTTCCCTTATCAAGTTATTTCAGTCTGATTAAATTGCATAAATGGTATTTTTGATTTTAATAAACCAAAAGAAGCACATTTTTACAATGCATTTCAAGCTCTAAGTAAGAGGCTGTCTTAGGGTTCAGGTCTCAGTTTGTTGTTGCACTATACCAGTATCGCATTAACTGCACCGTCATAGTGTCAGAAAACTAAAATCTGCAGCTTTTCAAAGCAAAACAAGTGCAAAATGATAAAATGCCGCGATCTGATTATTCCAGTGACTGTTGGGCCGCTTGACTGATCTGTCTCTGCCCACATCCTGAGATATAGGAACTGAATCAAACTACTTTATACGCCCGCTGCGAAGGCCGCTAGGAATACAAACACACAAACACACACACAACTTCGCAGAGAATGTTCAAAATGCACGGGTGGATCACTTGCACACACAAAAAACAGCAAAACTCACCAACTCCATATCTTTCAGAGATAGTTTTTGTCCAAGGAGCCATTGGTTGGACTATAAAACACTCTCCCTATGGCTCTCTCTGTCTGTATTTTCTTTCGGAGTATCTCAGTTCCTTTCTTATGTCCTACACTGACTGTTTTTTGGGTGAGGGTTTGAGAAATAACCAGAGAAATAAGCGCTCCTCCTCCTGTTTGACTGTCTGCTTCTTCCTCTTCCTCTTTTGGCGTCCACATTTAACCAGCTGACAGCAGAACTTCAGCACGATGACTAAAGCGTGTTTCAATGGCTTTTATTGATAAACATCTTGAGATCATGTATGTTTTGGGTGTCAAACTTCACTCTGATCTATAAGGGTGTGTGATGATGCATGCAAATCATCATTTATGAATCTGTAATGCTGGAGGAAACATCTGGAACGAGACAAAGCAGAGATTCCCTGAAGATGTTTGATTTATGCATCCAAAAGACTTAATACGAGCAGGTTTATACAAACACAAAAACAAGCTGTTCTATAGTAATAAACCACCAAAATAATGTCAATCTTCAGGAGCAATACCTACTGCAAACAATAGAGGGCACCGCAAACACTCACTTAGAGATGATGCCTCTTGTTTATGAAGTTGACCTAAAACAGGTCAAAAATCCCATAGATGTACACTGACTGAGTTATATTTACAGAAAAGAATATTAAAGAGACTTGAAGGTGGATTCTTTTGACTTGGATCACAAACCAATCACCTAGAAACCATCCAGAACACCCTAGCAACCACTCATATGGGGAACTTTCATATGGGGAATCATCAAAGAATACCAGCATTTATACATGTGAACACTGCAGATTCAATGCTAAAAACAGCTGGAGGCCGATAAACACTCCGCTTTATGTTTTCTTACTGTGATCCATGCAGAAATACAGGACAGTATCCCACAGAAATAAACACAGCCTTTTGTTGAAGCACAAAGCACCTCTTGATACGGCCCCTAATGCATCATTTGTGTTGATTTGAAGAGGTCCAAACAACTCAGCTAGTTCCTTCAAGAGGATAATGCGAGGGGTTTTAATTTGGATCAGACCACATAAAGCCTTATTTCACCACATCAGTGCTGGCAATAAAAAAAATATATACAGATTAAGTTTAAGTGATTTAAATGAATAATTGTTTTGTTTAATATTTTATTACAAAGATAATATATATTACAATATATATATTATAGTGCTGTCAAAATAAGCACGTTAGCGCAGGCTATACATGTTTTCTGTTAAACGTGTTAAAAATATTTAACACAATTAACGCAGGGGCGGAGCTAGGGTTGGTCACCCCACTTACAACTGCTGCTTCTGTCTCTTTTTTTTCTTGTCAAACGGTAGACGTTTCTATGGAAGCCTGTTTCCGCCACTGAATAAAAAAAATTAAAATTTAGACTTTTCATCTCACAAATCCGACTTATTTTCTCAACACGAGTTTCTAACAATCAATACATAAAAAATAAAAAATCCAAAATAAAAAAAAAACACAAATAAAAGAAAGAATCAATAAATTCAACACACAATCATTTAGGGCAAAGTTTAAACATTACATTACATCAGGTTTCCCAAACATGAAGGAACTGCAGGGTTTGTGAGTTTAAAAAAAAGCTGATAATTAATTAATTCATCATAAAACAGAATCTTAAAATAACATCAATCATGTAAAATCAAAAAAGAAAATCAACTTGCATGAGTGACCTTTAACCAGCATCTGAAAGAACTGTCAGAATATGTGACAAAAAAATCACTTTTTAAAATCTCAAGGGTACTTCAAGTAAATATTTAGGTGAAAAGGATCAGATTCAGTGTTTGAATTTTTGATTTTTATGTGAAAAGACAAAAGCTTGATATAACTATACGTTTTTAGTCAGAAATGCGAGACTAAGCAAGCTTCATCTTGCAATTCTGACATCAGGCAGTGTTATATCTCACAATTCAAGAGCGTCAAATTGCGAGTTTGTATCATGTCAATTATGAGAAAAAAGTCAGAATTGGGAGCACACTCCAACTTCACTTCAGCATCAGGTGTAAGTCAAACAAGTGCATAAACTGTACTGTGCTCTCAGCTCGTGCTCTTAATTGCACTCACTAAGGATAAACTGTACTGTGCTCTCAGCTCGTGCTCTTAATTGCACTCACTAAGGTGCTGGCATGCTGTAGCCTGTATCAGTTCACATCAAAACATGAAATAAACTATGTGCAAGCAATGTCGTGGTCAGTTAAAGGGAAAGTTCAGCCAAAAACATACACAAACAAAACCAAATTAAACCCTGCAGCTCGTGACGATACACTGATGTTTAAAGACACAAAACGATCGGTCTGTGCAAGAAACTGAACAGTATTTATATCGTTATTTTACCTCTGATTCACCACAATGTCCGAACTGTCCTGAAGACTTATAAGTGCATTACCACCACCAAATGGTCCATTGACACTCTTATCTACAATCTCAGTTAGGATTGTCAAAGGTCCACTTGAGAGATACAGTAGATGGTGGTAATGCACTGATAAGTCTGCAATCTGCTGTAAAGCAAGCAAGAAGAAGAAGACACGTCATGGCCTGCTGTTGAGAATGTGCTCAGGATGCACTCAGGACAGTTCTACAGATCAGACATTGCATGAATCAGAGGTAAAAAATGATATAAATACTGTTCAGTTTCTTGCACAGGCCGATAGTTTTGTGTCTTTACACATCAATGAATAATCACGAGCGGCAGGGTTTAATCTGGTTTTGTTTGTGTATGTTTTTTTGACTCTCAAAGCAGTGATTCCCATCCACTTCCATTATATGACTGACAGACTGCAACGGTTTGAGTTAAAAATCTTTGTTTGTGTTCTACTGAAGAAACAAAGTCACCTACTGTACATCTTGGATGCCGTGGGGGTAAGCAGATAAACAACAATTTTCATTTTTGGGTGAGCTATCCCTTTAAGCCATGAAGTACCATCACCTTCAGCGAATCCCTAATTTATCTGCACATAGACGGATCCGCTGATAGTCGCGCTCCTGTGTGCTTCTGTGTGAGTGATTGGTGAAGAGCGTGATCACTGAAGCCAATCACAGTCATATCTGTTGAGCGCGTGAACACAATGACCAATCAGTGCTGAATCTGCTCAACAGCGCTCAAATCTTGGAAATGGATGTTTTTAAAATTTCAGTACCAAATGGTATCGCGGTCAGTACTTTTTGACAACACTATCTTGTTTAACAGTGTGAAATGCTTCATTCTGACAGTTGTTGTTTAATACTGACCTGCATGTCAAGTGCTGCCGGGAGCATGATGGTTAAAGCCCTGGGCTGCTTAGAGGAACACTGCAGGTCCAATCCATTATTTCATCCCTGAACAAGACATTAAAATACAGGGTTAGACACAGTCAAATGGCAACTATGCTGTAAATTGTGTGAATAACAATCAATAGTTAATTATAAAGCACCAAATAAACATTTCAAAGTCTATTTTACGGTCTGTCTGTTGCAAGAATATTGATTTGAGTATAAGATGTGCAGCTGGATTTATTAGAATTGCACAATGAGTAATAATTAACTGTCATATATAAATTTAGTAAATATAATCAGACTACTTTGAGATTACTTTTAGGTTTCTTTTGACCTAACGTGTTTCAGCACCATCACTTGGGACAGCGCCTTTGTAACGTCAAACGTAAGAGGCAGCGTGTTAAGAAGCTTCCTATTACAGTACATCGGTTTCCCTAAGGGACAACTGCGGGGAACACACTTAGGAAAAGCTGATAAACAATTCATTTTGTAGAAAAAAAAAAAAATCTTCTTACAAGTCTTCTAATAAAACGCTAAGAGTAAGCGTTATCACCTGATTTTTTGTATAGCAATCATAAAAAAATTAATGAAACCAGATAATTTTAATATGTGATAACTAATTATTGAAAATATTAATCTTAAAATCTGATTTTTTATATTAAAAAAAAGGATCAGTCCACAAAACTGGATGACTTTAGCCACCTGATCTCTGTGTGAATGTCCACAAAACTGGATGACTTTCTGGGTGTATATAAGAGGTAGACTATTTCAGAAAGGAACATTTAAAAGATGAAAAATAGGAATTAGGGAAAATCAATAAATTATGAATAATCGATTGCTATTGTGTGAATTATATGTAATCAATAAAATTTTATTTAATCCAAATGTCAAGTATTTTAATTTTGGAATCTGATTACATAATTGAGTTACTGAAAGATAATCATTTACTACCCAGCTCTCTCTCTGTGTGTGTGTGTGTGTGTGTGTGTGTGTGTGTGTGTGTGTGTGTGTGTGTGTGTGTGTGTGTGTGTGTGTATATATATATATATATATATATATATAATATAAATTTAGTAATATATGAACATATGAGGAGTTAGCACAGTCACTAGAGTCTTGCTGAGGTTTAGTCGTCTGAATATCCTTCAGCAGACTCTGACCTTCAAAAGAAAATATCAAGCAGCTTATTAAAGACCTTTCAAAGGGTATTTTTACAATAGAGTGCAATTTATTTGAATATCTGCATGACCATGTTTGCATTTGACTATGAATCTGGTTTTGTCTGATGGCATTTTTAGATCTGTTTTAATACATTTGAGAAATTAATCAACACTCTGTAAAGCAAAATTACCTAGACTGTAATATCCGCTGTCTTAATACTCAGTGATTGTTCAGAAGAGCAGTTATTAGCACGTGTCTTCATAATGTTCTGCATTTGACAGATGTCTGCTTACAGTATAGGGAGAGCAGGGATGGATGCAACTCACGTTGAGCTGTAACACTATTACTTTACCCTTACATTACACTAACCATGTGACAGAAGATTTTGTAAGAGTCAAGAAAAAAAGGGAAAATAAATTATAGGATGGAAAAAAAGAATAAGAAAAATCAACATTTCATATTTGGGATATAGTATTATTTTAGTATCACTTACATACTGTTGTAATTTTGGTTAATATTTTTTATTAGATTTTATTTTATCTTTTCTGTTTTTTTTTTTTTTGTTTTTTTTTTTGTTTTTTTTACTTTAATTTTTGTTAATGTTTTAGTATTTTAATTATTTTAATTTAATTATTTTAATTTAGTTTTTTTTTTTTTTGTCAATTTTACTAGTGTTTGCTTTGTTAAATATAAAATAGTTTTTATTAATGTTTATTTTAAGTGACTATTTGTTTGTTTATTACCGTTTTATTTTTGGTAATGTTTTTAGTTTCATGTAAAAAAATTACAAAATATTATTTAAAAAATATATTTTAAAAAAGGAAAATAATGAAAAGGTGTTTTATATTAAAAATTAAAATAATAATAACAATATAATGCATATTAAATGTTAGATCTTTTACTTAATTCTAAAAATCCACCCAGTTTTCTCGTAGAGGGAGGGTAAGTGTTTGGGTTAGCTTTATTTAAAAACATTTATTCTCAACTAAACTAAAGAGATTCTTTGCCTATCTGCTTTCTGTAGTCTGTAAATAGTACTTCTGTGGTTGATGAAGAAAATCACAGCTTTTAAAAATTAATCAATATACACACAGAATCAAGGTTCATTCCTCTTACATTCAACCTGTTATACATTACAAAAGCAGAAAAGTGAGCAAGAGAGAGAGAGAGAGAGAGGCATTTGACAATCTGATTGGCTGACTGAAGAAGTGTGCTGAGTTGTGTGTGTGTGTGTGTGTGTGAGAGAGAGAGAGAGAGAGAGAGAGAGAGAGAGACAGAAGGGCAAGAGTAACAGCAGAATGAAGGTCGACCAAGGTAAGTTACGCTGCTGCTACTGCACCACTGCATGTCACATATAATATCTCAATAAAACACTAAAACTACATCCTCAGCATTGTTTGTATGTGACAATGCAAACTAGAATAGCACATTAAAACGCTGCTGCTGAACGGATAATTCCTGACAGCTGTTTACAGTGCATTATAATGACTCATAAATCAATTTTTATAGGAAGTCAAGAAAAAAATATATGTAGATGCATCAAGATGATGTGGGGAGAATTGTGTGAAACTTTGTTGTTGAAGGAATCAGTAGACGTCCTGCATGTACTTGGCAAGATTTACTGCATTTTAGACTTGTTAGAAGTTTGTGGCCGTTGATCTGTCTAGACAGAACTGATCAGACCTGATCTCCTTTAAGCCTGAGCTTTTGCGTCTCGTCATGTGTTTCCAGCTGCGTTTGTGCTCATGAGAGCCGGATTTCTGTGAAAGACGTTTAAAGAAGTGAATCTGTTTGATTTGAGAGAGATCAATGCAGACTATTTATTTATGTGTGTCAGAAGAATCCTAAGATGAAACACGTGTCCTCTTCACGTCATACCTCTTCAGTTACTTCAGAAATAACAAACAAATCATCTCAACATTTAAATAGATGAGGTCTCCTAGCAACCCAACACCCATGACGACCATGCTTGTCAGAAGCAATCAAAAGACGGCTGGCTGTATTCCTCACAGACGTCCTGACTGCCTGAGGAACGAGGACGAACACTGACAAATGTGTTTACAAGCCAATCAATGAATGGAGCAGAGTGGCCACTTAGATGCACAGTAATATGAAACCATCAAAATAACAGCTAAAACACCACCTGTCATCTTTTACAAGCAAGATAATAAAAATAAATAAAAAAAAATAAAAAAAACATTAGACTGAGCTTAATTTTAAAAAATGTGTTACAGAGGTTTACCTCAAAACGACTAGTCAAAGTGACAACTTTGCATATGTTTGCTTGCACTTCATAAAACTCTTTAATTAGTTTTTGAAAAGTGTAATGTTACCTTCCTAAGTGCTCAGAAATTTTCACCTGATGCGTGACAAAATTAAAACAAATCAGAAAAGAAACACTCTGCAACCACCAAAACACCCTAGCAACGTGCTAAGATATGCATCTTTTAACTGCATCACTGATTGTGATGAAAAACACACATAAAAAGGACAAACATGTAAAAATGAATCATAAAAGCAATTATTAAGAATTAACATAAGGGCTTCACTCTTAAAAAAGGTTCCAAAAGGGGGTTTTCACAGTGATGCCATAGAAGAACCAGTTTTGGTTCCCCAAAGAACCTTTCAGTGAACAGTTCTTTAAAGAACCATTTTTGAAGAACATTCAAAAATGTTCTGTCCCTCCCTGAACCCCTTCCAGTTTGCATATTGGACCAACAGCTCGACCGACGATGCCGTCGCCACTGCCCTCGACTCAGCCCTCACACATCTGGACAAAAAAAAGGCTCATATGTCAGAATGCTGTTCATAGACTTCAGTTCAGAATTCAACACAATCATCCCTCAACAGCTTATTCACAAATTGGTCTATCTGGGGCTCAACACCTTGCTGTGCAACTGGCTGCTGGACTTCCTGATTGGCAGACCTCAGGCAGTACAGGTCGGCAGCAACACCTCCAGCACCGTCAAACTGAACACTGGGGCCCCCCAAGGATGTGTGCTGAGCCCCCTCCTCTTCACTCTGCTGACACACAACTGCACACTGTCACACAACTCCAACCTCTTCATTAAGTCTGCGGACAACACGACTGTGGTGAGTCTCATTAGCAACAGAGACGAGAAAATCTACAGGAGCGAGGTGAGCCACCTGGTCGCGTGGTGCACTGACAACAATCTCTCTCTGTATGTGGAGAAGATGAAGGAGATTGTTGTTGACTTCAGAAGAATGCACACTCAACATGCTCCTCTGACCATCAATGGTGCGACTGTGGAGAGAGTGAGCAGCACCAAGTTCCTGGGTGTGAACATCCAAGAGGATCTTCCTCTCCTGGACTGACAACACCACAGCACTGGCCAAGAAAGCACAGCAGCATCTCTACTTCCTCCGCAACCTGAGAAGAGCCAGAGCCCCAGCCAACACCATGTGCACCTTCTACAGAGGCACCATCGAGAGCATCCTGATGAGCTGCATCACTGTGTGGTATGGCGCCAGCAAAGTGTCCTGCCCGCAAGACCCTCCAAAGCATAGTGAGAGCAGCTGAGAAGATCATTGGTTTCTCTCTCCCCTCCCTCCAGGACATTTACGGAACCCGTCTCACCCACAAAGCCCTCTGCATTTCAGGTGATCCCACCCACCTGACACAAAACTTCTTCATTCTGCTGCCATCATGGAGGAGACTGCAGAGTCTCCAGGCCAGGACCAGCAGACTGAAGGATAGCTTCATCCATCAGGCTGTCAGGAAGCTTAACTCTCTCCCGACTCTATGTTTCTAAAAGCCAAGTGATGAAACGGCGTTACCTGATTAAACTGCGGGAAAACAGCTGGGGCCTTATTTATCAATCTAACATAGAAACGAGCGCAGATCCGTGCGCACAAATCAACTTCCGTCAGAGTTCACGTGTGATTCATGAAACATTTGTTTGCCGCCAATCTCACCGTATGAATGATCGCATGTTGATAAATGTGGTGGCAGAAAACAATCATCATTTCAATATCACGCCCATAAAAACACCCCGGTTTAAAGCCTCGTCCCTAGAGTTTACGACACGGAGAAACGAAACCCGGCCAAAAGGAAGAAGTAATCTCATGGAATAGAAAACACCCTTTTAACCTTGTAACTGAAATAATTAGGCTACATTAATGTAATTTATATGTATATTAAAATACTGGTAATTATAAACAGCCTATTTAGTTCCCCTCACTCTTGGAGTAAGCCTTAGAGTTCCACAACCATTGACTTTTGTGTGATGCAGGGTTGCCAGGTATTCGCAACAAAACCTGCCACAGTTGCTACTCAAAACTAGCCCAATCACGTTTCGAGGGGGGATTCCTGAAAAGAAAAGAAAAGAAAAAAAACATTAAGGGGGTATACAAAATACATGTTTTTCGGGGGGGTTCCTGCGGTAAAATTTGCATGCGTTACTGGGGTCAGGGGGAAAATTTTAACATTTTAATTGCATCATTGCTCTTGTAGAAAAAAAGGGGGGCATGAAAATTTTAAAAGAGTAATAAAACCAAACTAACAACCACAAAAAAAACAAACAACCTACCAAACAAAATAAAAAACAAACTAACTAAATACAATCCAAAAAAAATTAAAAATGTTAGTCAGAAGGAAAAACTTTCTTAAGAAAATGTAAACGTTTTAATTGCTTGTGCGGAAGAAGAAAAAAAGACAAAGAAAAAAATATTGAAAATGCTGTTAAATGAAGAGGGTTAGTCAGAAGGCAGATGTGCCCCGCTGACACACCAGTAATTGCCGAAGGAAATGTTCAATATTTCCGAATCTGTTTAAAGTTTAACATGTGGTTATGGAGAAGGTTTCTAGCAACAACAGAGGAGAAATGTGCATCTCAATGAGCTGCAGTCAACTCACAGAGAGACAGGTGGTCCTGAAGACAGCAAACAAAGAGTTAAAGTTTGCCATTAAGTAAAAAAATAAAGTCCATATGTTTCTAAATCATTAAATTAGATCTACTTTTATGAGAAAGAACATTGTGAACCTCTCTGAGAAATAATGAGAACGAGCAGGACAGTAGAACAGAGACCCACATAAAAGACAAATCACAAGCGAGACGTTGAATATCTCAGTCAATATCTCAGTCTTTCTTTGAGAAAGCAATTATACATTCGATGGAGATTTTTGCTGAAGTCTCCAGAAAAGACACGCGCCTCCTTTAGAGTTTCAGAAGAATTTCAGTGATGTTTCAAACTGTGCCGAGACACCAAAACCTGCAATCAAAATAGAGATTTCAATATTAACTCAATTATTTCTGATCTGAGCTGCTCTCCGCTATTATTTTATACCTCTGTATTCTTACTGTTGACTACTTTGGATCTATATTTGTTTCTTCAAAGGCATTTTAGGAAAAAAAATAAATAAAGATTGATGCATTTAAATTCCATAAAGAATTTCCATCCATTTTTATTATAAAGCTTTAACATAAACAAATAATCTTAAAGTGATGCATATTTGTAAATCATATAAATGAAACGAGTCAGATTTCTGCATTCAAAAAAATCATGGCATAGTGTATTATTTAATATTTGCATTGATTTTATTTTATTTAAATAATAATATTTAGATGTATTTACTGCAGAAGTAGCATAAATCTGTTCTTTGAGAAACAATTAAATTTGTTCAGTTAAAATGAATAAAAATATGCAGAGGAACAAGCAATATTTAATTAGTTGAATGAAAACAAATTGGATTTATTGATGATAAATACATAAACCTTTTTTTTTTGTATTTAAAACACATTCATATTATAACGGAAATGACAGAAATCTGACCAGTTTAATTTAAATAGAGAGGGAAAAAAGGGTATACTCCTGAATAAATTGGTAGTTTTCATGTTAGAAGTCAGCGCAGCAGCGGAAGAAATGACAGAAATGATATCCATTCTAATTAAAGCATTCAAATTCACTTTATATTGCATTCATTATTATACTGTGATAAAAGAAAATGAACTAATATGATTTCCATCTACAGAAATGGTGATTTTAATATTTTATGCATTATATGCTAAGATTTTATATGATGACCTGAATAGTCATGCATAGGAATGACCCAGTTGACAGAGCTCTTCAAAAGCACTGGATATTTCTCTCTCACACGCACAAAGACAGACCGTGGTAAAAGCTCAAGGGAGTGGACATAAGGACATTTTAGCTAGGAAAAACATCCAGCCTGTGTGTATGGAGATTTATTTTTCATTAGAATATCACAGTATGCCCAAGAATGTGCCTTGTAAAGTCTCATCTCACTCTAAAAGGACAAAAAATAGAGGGCCTGTTTTCTTTGAACACTGTACAAAGCTAATGTGTGCAGATATGACATTATCTCCATTCCAGCTTTCATCATAATGTCTCATATGTGTTGTGCTACACTAATATGAGTGTTAGAGCATTGTGTTCCCTTTCAACTTACCGTCCTACACACACACACAAAAACAATGTGCTGTGTAGGAGTCTGAGAGCGTTTCGTTACTCTACAATTGTCTTTAACATCAACTCGCAGCCAAACACAAACACAGTCTCCTCATCTTACAATTTCACTCACGCACACGTTTGTGCATCTTAAGAGACCTGCAGAGTTGTGTGTGCAGAATACAAAAGTTGCAACCTGATAATAATTAGAAAGTGCCATGAGAATCTGCTATACATAAGAAATCATTGAACGATTCAGTACTGTCTAGCTTTTTTTTCCTATCAAACTTTTAATGTTAAATACTTACAATGTACGCAGTGCTGAATACAGGATTATTTCCCAGTGTGCATCTCTTTAAAATAATTCATGCACAATTCTGCTTCATTGTTCTGCATTATTTAAATTGGTGTCATGTTTGTTTTTCTCTTTGAGTTATGTGTTGTGGTTGAATGTCTCTTTGCTTAATGATATGTGACCCTGGACCACAAAACCAGTCATAAGGGTCAATTTTTTGAAATTGAGATTTATATGTCATCTGAAATCTGAATAAATAAGCTTTCCATTGATGTATGGTTTGTTAGGATAGGACAATATTTGGCCGAGATACAAATATTTTAAAATCTGGAATCTGAGGTTGCAAAACAATCTAAATAATCAAAAATTAAGTTTTGATATATTTACGGTATGAAATTTACAAAATATCTTCATGGAACATGATCTTTACTTAATGTCTTAATGATTTTTGGCATAAAAGAAAAATCAACAATTTTGACCCATACAGTATATTTTTGGCTATTGCTACAAATATACCCCAGCGACTTAAAGGGGTCGTATGATGTTTTTTGAAAGATCATTATTTTGTGTATTTGGTGTAACAGAATATGTTGACATGCTTTAATGTTCTAAAAACACATTATTTTTCAAATACTGTACATTATTGTAGGTCCTCTATGCCCCGCCTTCTTTCTTTGCTTGAACATTTGGGCGGCATTACGCAAATATTTCCACATAGTGACGTAGAGATGTGGGGGCGTGTTTGAATGAGCCGTTTTAGGGGGGTGTGGACGAGTCTTAACTTTTATAAAGAATATCTCTTTGGATTTGAGACTTTAGTCTTTGCAACTTTACAGATCTTCTTCATGCACCAAAAGCTTGTAACACTCCAAAGAGAAAGGAAAAATTTAGATTGCATCATATGACCCCTTTAAGACTGGTTTTGTGGTCCAGGGTCACATATGATTTTGAATGTCACGCTCATTGTGTTTGTATGTAAAGTACACTTCCATATCAAGTATACTTCCATTCAAAAGTTTGGGATTTTTAATATTTTTCTTATGCTCATCAAGGCTGCATCTATTTTAAAAATACTGTAAATATCGTGAAATATTATTACAGTTTAAATTAACTGTTTTCTAAGTGAATACAGTTTAAAATATAATTTATTCCTGTGATGCAAAGCTGAATTTTCAGCATCATTACTCCGGTCTTCAGTGTCACATGATCCTTCAGAAATCATTCTATTATGCTGATTTGTGCTCAAGAAACATTTCTCATGACTATCAATGTTGAAAACAGTTGTGCAGCTTAATATTTTTGTGGAGGTCAAATAACTTATTTTTGTAACAAATTTAATGTCTTTACTGTCATCATTTAAATTATCCTAGTTTAATAAAATCATTTCTTTCTTTCTTTCAAAAAACATATGTCTGAAAAATAGTGATTTATCACTATTGCCAGATGTCTTAATCTACAGAGATCCTTGCTTTAAATCCTTGCTTGTTTCCATTTATTCATATAAAATATTATTCTAGAAGCAAAACGCAACAAAAAAAGCTGATCAAACTGGATAGTCAGTTTGCATGACAGTTCAGTTCACATGTCCAGTGGATTTTGTGGTTCAGTTGAAGCATTTGATTTCACTTGCAGATTAAAAAAAGCTATGTGACGTTGAGGAAAAGATACTGACCCCAAATATAATGCATGAAACATCTTTTTTCTCTCTCATACAAAACAGAGATATAATGAAACCAGTTAACTGCTGAAGTCACCACAAGTTTAGCAAAATGCAATGATGACTGTTAATGTTATTAGTGGGATATATTATGTGATGTTACTGAAAAAAAAATCTAGCATTTTATATTGGTTTGGCAAAGGCTGACAACCTTCGAAAATGCATCTGTTTTATTTTAAACAGGAGAAAGAGGAGAAAATGTAGTACTTCACTAAGACCAGAAGAGGTCAACACACTTCAGTCTAACAGAGGTCTGGAACAACTATATAGACGGACGGAAGGTGGATGGATGAACAGATGGATTAGCGGAGGAGGTGTGCGTACCCTGCAGTGTGGAAGGAGACCATTGGGAATAGACCTTACTAAACACCTTGACCTACAAAAACTGCATTGCATTTTGCATTGATGCATTTGGCAGATGCAGGTATGCACATTGCCTGGAATCAAACAAACAGCCTTGGCACTTTTGAGCTACAGGAACATTCACATGGCCAGACAAAACATTAAACATAGACAAACAAATCTGCATTCCAAGTGTTTCCCTACTGATAAAAATTGGTTTCTTGACTTTCAAAAATTGCATTGGATTTTGCATTAATGCATTTGGCAGATGCATGTATGTACATTCTCTGGAACCAAATGCACAACCTTGAGCTACAGGAACATTCACACAAGCAAAAAATAAGAAAAACACAGATACATTGCTAGTGTTTCTTTACCGATAAAACGAAATGCATCACATTTTGCATTTATGCATTTGGCAGATGCAAGTATGTGTGTTCAAACACACAACCTTGACATTGCTGAGCTGCAGGAACATTAACATAACCAGAAGATAAGATAAACACACCACAAACACAACTACATTTCAATTTTTTCTCTGCTGATAAAACTGTTAAGAAAGTCACGCATGTTGTCCAACAAAAACTGCTTTACATTTTGCAATGATGCGTTTCGCAGATGCAATTATGTCAGTTGCCTGAAATCAAATGCACAACCTTGGCATTACTGAGCTATAGGAACACTGGAAAAGCCAGAAAATAAGCTAAACACAAAAACTGCATTCCATTTGAACATCTCGAACTACAAAAATCCCATTGCATTAAATAAGCTAAACACAGAAATTGCATTGCATTTTGAACATCACAAACTACAAAAATTCCATTGCATTTTGCATTAATGCATTTTGCTGATGCAACCATGTGCACTGCCAGAAATTAAACACACAACTTTGAGCTACAGGAACATTCACACAAACAGAAAAAAAGATAAGACACATACCTTCATTCCTAATGTTCATCTACCAATAAGACCATCAGAAAATCACACATCTTGACTCACAAAAAATTGCTTTGCATTTTGAACATCTCAAACAAGAAAAACTGCTTTGCATTTTGGCATTATTGAGCTTCAGGAACATTCAGAATGCCAGAAAAACAGACAGAAATTCTAGTGATTTTCTGCTGATAAGTAGAAATCACCCAAATACAAACAAAATGATATCTCAGATAGCACTGGCTGTGATGCTCTCTGTTATTATCCTACTCACTGTCAGTGGAAATATTTTGGTTTGTCTGGCTGTGTACGTGACCAGACGCCTACGTAACGTCACCAACTGCTTCATCGTCTCATTAGCGGTTACGGACTTTTTACTGGGTGCTCTCGTGCTGCCGTTTTCCACTCTTTACCAAGTTACGGGCGAGTGGCCACTGGGGGCGCACTTCTGCAACATCTACATTTCGCTAGACGTCATGCTATGCACCGCCTCCATACTCAATCTCTTCGCTATCAGCTTGGACCGGTACTTTGCGGTCACTGCCCCGTTGCGTTATCCAATGCTAGTGCTTCCGTGGCGAGTTGGTGTGATTTTAGCGACAATCTGGCTGGTTTCTGTTGGTGTTTCATTTGTACCTATCCACCTAGGCTGGAATACACGAGACTTAAGTGTGCAAAATATTCGTGAGGGCGACCCTGCGCGAGACTGCCGGTTTGAGTTAAATCCAACGTATGCAGTGGTCGACGCCTTTGCGACATTTTATCTTCCCCTGGTGGCCATGTGCTGGAGCTACCACCAAGTTTTTCGCATCGCAAGGACACAGGCAAAAAGGATAATTTCTACGCAACGGGGTTCGTCATCTTCAACAGGAGCGACGACACTCACCCTGCGTGAGCACAAAGCCACAGTGACGCTAGCAGTGGTGCTTGGCGCTTTTGTGGTGTGCTGGTTCCCATATTTCACATTTTTTACGATAATGGGAATACGTAACGAAGACAACCCGCCACGGACAGTGCAGTCAGTGGTGCTTTGGCTAGGATACGCAAACTCTGCCCTAAACCCAGTACTTTACGCCACACTCAATAGAGACTTCAGGTCGGCTTATGCCAAGTTGCTCTGCGGAGGACGAGGATGTAAAACGAAGACGAGAATTCCGATGGCAACAATGGGGGAGGGGCCAATGGGTGGACACGCCCCTCTGCCAAACAGGGCGGGGCTTCTGCCTAGAACTTGTGTGCTGCTGCAAGAGATCGAAAATGGGAAGATGGTCGACAGCAACACAATAACTGGTGCTACAGTTACCATTATAGCTAATGGGAATAAAAGGTAGTAGAAGTACAAGTTCTTTTCCCCGTTACAACAGAGATTGAATGAATTTAATGTGCTGTTGTTTTGTCTTATTGTCTTCGTATCTGCTCATTTATTTATCTGTCAGCAGCCTACAGGGAACCCAAGTATTAAGACAGAGTAATTAAAAATACACGCAGAAAGTACAAATGCAATTAATCATAACTAATTGTAGCAAAATGCTTTTCTTTTTTTAATGCCATCTGGTGGCCATGAGAAGTAATAAGATATTGATAATAATGTTTTAATAAGATTTTTTAAATGTGACCTGGACAAGTACACACACATATATATATATATATATATATATATATATATATATATAGCATGAAGAAAATTAAGCCTACTTTTTGACTACTACATTGCAATTCTATTGTCCCATTTAATACTTAAAATAATATCATGATTACACTTATGACAATCATGAATCATAAATAAACATCTGGATGCATTACAGTCATGAGAATTGGGGTTAAATATTCTTAATGTACAAAAAAAATCTCAACTGTCCTAAAGCTTCATTTCTTTCAGCATTTTTTTCCTTTTGTTTTAGTGTAAACTGAGACCTAGACATGTTATGAGATTCACTTTATTGCAGGTTTAAGAGAGATTGACCTGAGGGCCAGAGAATTCATTTCTCAGTATTATTTTCTTAAGAATCTGTTATTTGTACTCATGATGTTACCAAATGGTGTTTTTATTCCCATTTGGCAGAGAGCTCTTTATGATATAAAATCAGCTATGCGACAACACCTGTCTAAAAAAACTCTACAATCCAAGTCTTCTGAATCCATAGGACAGCTTGTTGTAGAAAAAAAAAAGACACCAAAAAAATTTAAGTTGTTATTTGCTAAAAAATTTATCTAGAATGCAAAATTGTGTTTTAGTAATGGGGAATCTCTCTTTTGTTCTCCCAGCAGGTCATAACATTTTCATAAGACTCAACAATACATCTCCCTCTATAAAAGTGTCTGACAATCAACATAAAGGTGACAGAACAAGAACCAGAACCTAGTGTAATTTAATTGAGCTTTTGATATCCAAAAACAGCAATTACAGAACAGAAGTTCTGTTTCTAAAGCAGGTCAAAGAAATGCATGCAGCTTCTCTTCTGTCGGGTATTTTCAACAAAAACTACACTATTCTCTGGCTTGGACATGTGATGAACTACATACCTGTCCTGTTTGGATTCAGATCTGCCAGCAGCCCAGAGGGACCTCAAGTATTAAACCTGTTTAATTAAAAAATACACACAGAAAAGGTGGTGTAAATGCAATTTATTGGTAACTGTTTTCTGTAACCAAAATTCTTTTCTTCTGATGCCCTCTGATGGCCATGAGAAGTATCAAGATTATATACAGTAGAAGCACTAAGAAATATATTCCGTTTTACTGCGTGAATCTCACAATTTGTAGAAATACAAGATAGTTTGAAAGTTACTACAGAGATTAAAGGAACAGTTTGCAAAGAAATATTAATGCAATTTTCACTCACCTACATACAGTATTGCTCCAAATCCAAATGCTGTTTTTATTTCCATGGAACACAGAGCTGTTTTTGATACAAAAAAAAAAAATGCCTGAAAGGAAAAAGAAAAAAAAAGACCATAAACGTGTTACAACTTAGTGTATGAGCACTCAAAATAACAAGTACATGCATATGTCCAGGTCACATTTTATCTTAAATAAATATTAATTTTTCGAAATAGTATTAAAAAAGGGAATTTTTGACCACTGACATTATCTCATCTAACACAGTAAAACTAATTACAGAATTACATAAATAAACAGATAGACAGATCAATCAATCAAACATAACATCTGAATACATTAAAGTCATGAGAATTTGAAAATAATGTTTCTTGGCCCAAAAAAAAAAAAAAAATGTCCTAAGGTTTTTCTATGAGCAATTTTTTTTTCCTTCTGGGGTAAAATGTGACCTGGACACGTTTTCATCTTCAGCTTTAAAGGGATATTCACCTGAGGGTCAATGAATCAACTTTTTTTCCATGTGGAAATTTCAGAAATCTTAAATCTTACTTTCTTGTTTTCTCTCAAAAAATTGTTGCATGGGAATATTTAAACAGTCTGATTACAGTATTGATGTAAAGATGATAAACAGTCTGTCATGAGACAAGCATGTGCATGAATCTGAAATGTACAGAAGCAGCGCAAACCAGAAATTAACTCAGAAATACAGAATGAAACGAGAAAATAAATGGCATGTGTTCTGTGAGTTAGGCCTATTGTTGATTGGCTGCTTCTCTGTATAGTTTTATGTTGTTTTACAATATTGATGTCTACCTCAACACGTTTTTTTTCTCCTCATATCTGACTCATTTAGTCATTTATTCAATACATACATTTATCACAGCCTTTATCAAAAAAAAGAACAACCACAAAAAAAAAAAAAACAAGAACAGAAAATACAATCACAGCAGTGTATCCATCATCCTGGTTTGTTATCAAAATATCATGAAATAATTAAGGCAAAAGCTCAGACAGAGTAATTCAGTAACTCAGATTCCTGACCTGAGGAAATACAGGCGGAGGATTAGGAGAGGAATTATGGGAAGACATGAAGAGGAAAGTGAAGGAGGTGTGCGTGAAAACAATATCTGGGCAAAAATACAAGGAAAAGTTCAGTGTAAGGTTTTAACACCCCTATTAGTACAATTAACAAAATAAAAAACTAAACAAAGTACTAATTGATATTTGTTCAAATATATTATGAGAGTGAGAGCATCTGACAACCAAAATATTCTATTATTGTTTACATAACTATATATGCTGAGAGTCCTTAATTAAAAATATATCCTCCTATAGCATATAGGCTATACATAGAAACTTCACAACAACCCTAAATACAAGTTTGGTTTAACTTGAAGAAATTGTGACAGAAATGCATTAATATTGCACAGCAGAACTTATCAAAGTAATAATAATAACAACACATTAAAACAAACACCTTAAAGGGATACTCCACCCCAAAAAAAAATAAAAAAATAATTGTCATTAATCACTTACCCCCATGTTGTTCCAAACCCGTAAAAGTTTTGTTTGTCTTCAGAACACAATTTAACATATTTTGGATGAAAACCGGGAGG